>NC_054539.1:4531000-4626000 GCF_017654505.1 Polyodon spathula | reverse complement strand
TGGGAGAGAAGCCATCACTGTCATCTCCAGTGCAAGAGGGAGAAGCCCTGCTATCTCCAGTGCCAGAAAGAGAGCAGCTATCATTGCAATCTCCAGCACCAACGGGAGAGGAGCCATAGCTGCCATCTCCAGCGTAAGAGGGAGAAGCCCCGCTGTCTCCAGCACCAAAGGGAGAGTAGCCATTGTTACCGTCTCCACCAGTCTCCACTATATGTCGTTCTCACCACCACCAGCAGAGGGAGAATTCTCACGGGGGAGAGTTTTAGCCTGGGGTGAGAATTAGCCTGTAACACCGACTGTGAGGTTGAGTCAATTTTTTCATTTATAATTAAGTGCTTGTTCGTTTTGTGGAGACAGTGGCATTAAGCAAACCCTCCACGAGTAATAAATGAAAGTATGAGGCTTGAAGCCAGAATGGGAGAGTTTGCTTTTACTGAAAACAGTGGTAAACATCTGTGTCTCATCTGCAACAAATCGTTTACACGGGTGAGCAATCAACGTCTATAAAACAAATCACAACACAAATCTCACTATTATTGTTCAATAAACATTGCTTATTTTGTCTACATCACAGTCTTTTTTTCCCGTATTTTTTACAGCACATTCACAAATATATTCCCTACTGCTGATTAGCTTAGATTAGTTATCGTATAATGAAAATGATTATTGTTGAAGCTTGCAAGCTGGGATCCTTCAAGAAGATGCTTGATGAGATTCTGGGATTAATAAACTACTAACAACCAAACGAGCAAGATGGGCCGAATGGCCTCCTTTCGTTTGTAAACTTTCTTATGTTCTTATGTTCGTATGTTCTTATGTACAGTGTACTGAGGTGAGAACTGGCCTGGGATAATGTTTACCCTCCCAGAAAAGTACTGGGGTGAGAATTGGCCTGACAGGGTGAGGATCAACCTAGGACAGAACTCACCCGGGGTGAAAATTTAGCCTAGGCTAATTCTCACTGGGTTATTATAGGCCTGGGGTGAGAATTATCCTGTAACACCGGCTGTGTGGTTGAGTCAATTTTATCATTATGAATTAAGTGCTTGTTTGTTTCGTGGAGACAGTGGTATAAAGCGAACCTTCCACGAGTAATACACGAAAGTATGAGGCTTGAAGCCAGAATGGGAGAAAGAGCTTGCTGTTACTTAAAACAGTGGTAAACATCTGTGTCTCATCTGCAACAAATTGTTTACACAGGCGAGCAATCAATGTCTATGAAACAAATCACAACACATTTTCATCTGAATATCCTCTTGGATCAGACTTGAGAAACAAACTAGCCTCTCTAAAAACTCAATGCAGCAGTCATCAGATGTTGTTTTCTGCATTCAGTAAAGAAGTTGATGTAATACTCAATCAAGTTTTGCTATGGTATGAAACATTGCCCGTGCCAAATCTTTGTATAAAGTTGAGTGGGTGCTAGACTAGATAATGCTTGTTTAAATGTTGTATTGCAGGTCTAAAATCCATATTATATTTGTGTAGCTTGCTGTGGCAAAGTGGTTTGTAGTGCTCCGGTGTATAGGTGAGTTGAGGTGCTCCAATAAAGGACAAACACGAAGTCTACCGGTCAGGTTTCTTTTAATGCCCTTTTTAAACCGGGTTTCAAATAATAAAGCTGGCTCTACCCAGCAATGGGTATAGCCAGTGAAAACTGGACCCAAAATAATAAAGCTGGTTCTACCCAGCAATGGGTATTACCAGCTACAAAACAAAGGGGTTGCAGTCCCGAAATAATAAACACAAAAACACGTCTCCAAACTGGGTGCTCTGGTGCAGGTGCAGGTGCGGTGCTCTGAGTGCTGGTGCTTGTGCGCGTTCAGGTCCGGGCTTCTTGCTGCAGCTCCAGCTTCTTATCAGCCATCTGGCAAAACAAACACAATACTCCTCAATGAACCCACACTTCATTCAAGATTCCGTCCTTGTCTCCTCCCATTAACCACAACAAAGGAGACGATTACGGCGTCACGTAACCCTAGAGTACCCTAAGCCTAGCCCCCTCAGATAGCTAGTTCAATCACGTCTCCTCCAATTCATGACTGAAACTTCGCTCACCGTACTAGGGCGATGACTCCAGGTACCGTAACGCCGCCCTCTTCCTGAATGGCCGGCTCCCGACTGTCCCCAGGATGAACTGCCCAACCATTCAGTAGGAAGCCCGCAGCTCCTGTTGTACAGTGCCCTCACTGGTCGAGAAGGAGATTTTTGATTCGGATTCATTCGCTCTCCGTCACACTTGCATATTGTCATGAGCAGGTACTGTAATCTCTTTCAAAATACAGTGCATGTGTCATCCACAAAGCTCTCGAAAGTACCAAGCAGAAATGAAAACCGAGCATTTTCAGGAGAAGAGCTTGTCAAAAGAATCATCACAAAAAGTATTTTTATGTGTTTTTTTTTGTGAAATCAGGGCAGTTGTATTTTGCTTTATAATAACTGAATATATTTTATTTACAGTACATAATATATACAGAATAAACAGAAATACAATCGGTGTCGCTCTATTGGGACAACTCTGGAGATGTAAAATTATCCTGCACAGCAAAGGCTGTCCCAAAATTAAACGAGAGGCATTTGAGACAACCTGAGTCACACTTGTATTCATAATTTACATCATGTGCAAGAGCGTATTCTCTCTAAATTTCTAAATAAAAAGAAAGAGAATGAAATCACAATATGAATTTAAAATGCGAGACTCCAGCTCCTTCAATAGTCCAACGTGGTTTACACAATTTATGCAAGTCACGGCATAATCAGGTACTCACTGCACTGTGCTACACGAACCTGCCTTGCTCTGAAGAGTGGTCTCCGTTCATCATTTGAAAATACTGAATTGCAATTAATATATTTTGAAATAAAGAAATAGCTACTGCACAGAGTATGTGAAAGATTTCGTTTTAATGTTGGAGAGATAAAAAAAATGTTTAAAGCTACGCTAGTATTTAAACTGTCTTGCTCATAAACAGGCATGTGTCTTGTGGCTGTCGACCATATGAACATTTTGGTATACAGCTCATAGAGTCAGGAAGTTTGGCCACCCCTGACTTAGGATGTTATCTATAAAATACTTTTTAAAAAAGTGAGAGTAGTTGCAATGACCAGGATTGGGTTTTGGACTCCTAAACTGTGGATGATAGATTCAATGTTAGTTACTTTACCTCATTTGCTGTAGATAGTATGATACAGGATCTACTGTTCTACTGTTGGATTTTTTTGTCTTTTTTATACATTTGGATGACCTTGGTTTTCAAAGCTGGTGGTTGTTGCCCTTTCAATTTGAATTCCTGTAATTTAAGAAAGCAAATAGACTTAACTATCTTATAAAAGCATTGATCATTATGTTTTACTACTTGACTTGTGTTTTGACAGTAAGTATGCATCATTAGAATGCACACTGCTATGAAATAGTGCTTGCACTTGTAAAATGTAGTTAAAACAGGTGTTAGTGGTTAAGCATTCCCTGCCCTCTAGTTATACCATAAACACAACTGTCATCTCAATGGGAAATCAAACGGTTTCAGGAGAAAGTTACGAACTAGACTAAAGAAAGAAGAATAAGCTTGTGAAGGAACTGGCAGATTTTCTTCAATAAAAGACATTTATGTTTTTTTTTTCTTTTGGTTGTTATTTTGTTTTTTACCTGCACAAAAAAAGATAAAGGTGTGTTCATTTTTATTTTCAAGAAGTCATAAAATATATATTAGATGCTCTTAAATTATAAATGAGCAGTATAAGCATGTTTTGTCTTGCCTGAAATTCTTTTAAAAAATAAAAGAAACTATACCAAAAAGATTCAGCTCTGGAAAGCAGTGTTCTACTCTATTCATACTGAATTATCACTCCAATTTTGAAAGGTGTTGACTTATACTTAACAGGCAAGCACTTCTTGGTTTCCAAGATCAACACTCAAGGGGTTGGTAGTACCTGTATTATTCACTGACAGACAATCTTTCTTCCATCACCGGGGGTAGCTCTCTGTCTGTTTATGAAGTCAGAGCTATCCGTGGCGGAGAAAGAAAGATGGCCGGAGTAATTCAAGTTGACTTGTATAGTCAGAGTTGCATGAACGGTTCAGAATCCAAGTAGATTGAGTTTCCAGCTGAAACATTTCATTTTTGAATTTCACATCTGAAATGAACTTGTTTCTCAGCCAGAAACTAAAAATGTATTGCATTTTTAAATTTCCTCCCCCACAAAAAAAAAAAACACTTAATTTATCTCCACATCCCTCAGCATAACATCACTTGAAATTCTGTTTCCTGTTTTCTAATCTGTCAGGTTAAATGTCTAAAGTCAGGCCAATGTTTTCTGTGTGATTTGAAGGTTTTAATTAATTCCATTAATACAAAGATGTAAGTAACAAACAATTAGAAAAATCTTTTAATCACGCCGTAAAAAAAGTTACAGAAGAGACAATTTGGCCCATCATCAGTCGTCCAGTTTCTCATAGTTTATTGGTTCCAGAACTCTGTCTACTTGGCTTCTGAAGGACCCCAATGACTCAGCAGCACCATGTGGCTTGCTAACCAAGTCCATACACTCAACACTGTGTGAAAAAACGTGTCTCCCATCCTTTGCTCTAAGGCTCTCCCCACTCAATTTCCATTGGTGTCCTCTAGATTCTGAATTGTGTTTGAAAGAGTAGATCCACTGAGCCCCTATTTACAAGGGTAGGGGAAAATAAAGACTTGAGAGCAAAATAAGAGTAGTTTTATGCTGATACCAATAAACACATACAGAGCAGATCTTTGTTTTTAATGCGTTTGTAGTTTATTTATTTATTTGTGAACTTGTGAAAATATCTCTCAAGCAATTGTACATTGTGCATGGTGGTTTATGTATGCTACTCCTTCACAAACCTTTACTCCATATTTCTGCATATTCTCGAATATTGTGTGGAGACCTGTCACAAAGACGGCTGGAGTGGGTGACGTCAGACCAGAAACAGGAACCAGGAAATAAACAACAGAGAGGTGGGGTTGGGTGGAGCTGAGCGATTGGTACCACTCAGCATTTAATAATTTAAACAAGCAGAAAATAAAAGGTTGAAAAGACAAAACACACAGGACACGACACTTTCGCCAAAATAAAGAGACAAACAAAATAGACCACACAGACAAACACAGTGAGCTGATATTTAACTATTATTATTATTATTATAACCTCCGTCTCCACTCCCGAACACACAACCCCGAGTGAGTGAAAACATGCAGCTTTTATGCAGCTGTACAGAGACTCAATTGCTAATCAATCATTTAATTGGAGTCTCGGTACAACTGCACGGGAATTAATAAAAGTGCAATTCGCCATGCTCACATATTATTTTACTTGCACTTGAAGTGCTGTGCAATCCTTGTGCCTAAATACAAAAATATACATTTTAAACACTTGTGCTCGCAACCCATATTTATATCCCATGTATTTTATACATAAACACCAACATTAAACACACTACATACAACAGAAAACATGTCTAAACATAAAGGGGCGGGACATATGCCCTCCCCCTTGTGAGCAGCACACCTGGCCTCAACGGCCACATCACCCCTCAGTCCCAAAGTCCTGGTTTATAGTCCCGGCCCAGGAACAGGGGCAGCAACGGACCAAAGGTGGCGGCCACGGTGGGGGTAAAATATTTAAATTATGTTCATATAGTTTTTTTTTTTTTATGTTGCAATCCTAAAATTCTAGGCGATGAAAAATCTTTCGCCATAGCTGTGTACAAAGTCTGCTTTGTCTTTATGAATAAGTTCATATATTCAGCAACATCAGAAGAATGTCGATTCAGTCATAAGCAGTCTTGTCTCGCTCAGAGTGCAATGTCATTTATTAACCTGTCTGCACTTGGTTTTTCTACTTCACACACCCTGGTCAAAAATCCTAGACCCCATTTTACTTTTTTAGAATATCTGTGATGCCAGGACGTGTATGGTTTTGCTGGAACAGTTCTCCTTATTTTATCCTTGAAGAAAGTTTCGACACCAACATAAAGTTCCTGATAGAAATTACACAGAGGCTGACATGCTATCCAAGACGTCAAACTGATTTACACTGTTCTTAGGGCTATTGTCTTCTGCATCATTCTTTCTTCATAGTGTTCTTCTGATGAATGATTAAGAGTGCTACTCATTCTGGCTTTTCCAAACTCAGCAGGATAACGCATTTTAATGAGAGCACTTATCTGATGGATAGATACTGTAACCATTTCATAGAAGCAAGAGTTCAGCAATGTGGAGCTCTGAGAACTTGTGTTCCTGCACCTTCGCTTCTAATTATATATTAAACTTAATTTATTTTTAGTGTAATTTCTTTTTTTTTAACGTCACAGTTGAAACCTTTCAACAGTAACTCCAAAAAAGAGAGTTACTCTTTGTATAACTGCAGCAAGGGTTCATAATAGGAGATCTGAAATGGTTATATCTAGTAGATTTGAAATGGTTAGCATTGATGGTGTTATTTGGAGTGTGCACAAACCTGGAACTCAACTCCCAACTACACTGAAAGAATATTTCTTCTATAGAAGCAGTATTCAACCAATAAACCAAATAAGGGCACTAGCACCTCAGCCATAACCCTACTGTATAGAAACTCACTGAACTTGTACTTGTTGATAAATTAGATAAACTATAAAATGAGGATGAGAAAAGATTAACCTTACCAGTTACATTGGCTCTGTAATAAGGCTACGGTTTATTTTTAATATGCAATTGGTGGTAACTAATTCAGGAGTAATTATTTCAAGGATAAATTAACTTAATATAGCCTACGAGTGGAATAAAATAGATGGAAATGCAAACAAAGACTCAAATCTAAAAAGTGCATTCTGATATAAAAGGTCAGAGCATCTTTGCCTCCTATACTGTTTAACTGAATTATTTTCACTTAAACTCCAAACTCCAATTCAACCATTGATATTGTAGGGACATTCCTTCTACGTGACGATAAGCACACAGTGTTTCAAGGACTCTATGGAACATTTCCAGCTTTGGGGATAGAAATGTGAATACCATACCAGTTAATCGAAACTGTTAAAACATCCACACAAACTCATGTTCATTGACCAACTCTCCAGCCTTACTATATAGAATATTCAGCCCTTTTTATAAACAAGCCCAGAAATGTAACTCTGGATTACATGTATTCAGTATTAAATTTTAAACAGCATATATAGCTTTCCCAAAACTAAACTGTCAAGTTAGTAACTGTTCAGGTTCACGATCTATAATTGCAATGACCTCCAACCTCCGGTTTATTATAATGTTCAGTGATTTGTATGTAAATAGTCCCATCTTCAGAGGTTCTGATCTCCAGGCTTTTATTTTTAGGAGTGCAACTTACTGTCAAATGAAAAAAAAAAAAAAAAAAAAAAAAGATCAATTGGTAACAACCCAACACTCAATACAAAAAAATGACACACTATAAAAAAATAAAAATTCTTTCTGTTTCTGATTTAATGAAGTCGAGAATGTTCCACTGAAAGGATGAGTAATAGTTGTACGAAGGCCAGTAAAGTGAGCTTTACAATTACCTACAGGCTTATCTGTTTATTGATAATACTGTCAAAACATTCAACATTTTTTACCTATGTAGTCATTCTAAACTGTTTTCTTTAATAAATTTTTTTTAAAAAAATAGGTACATAAAATACAAAACACCCACCACTATTACACTTTCAGTAAGTTAAATCCATTGTTTGCGTCACTGCCTTGCATTTAAAAAGAAATTTCAGGATTTCAGTTTCGGTTGACCAGCAGCCCAATTGGTTAACCTTCTAGTTTTATGTGAGCCACAGCCTTGATTATGGAAACTTTCCATAGTAAAGGAGGTAAAAAATGTTTTTGAAAAAAGCAATAATTCATACCATTTCTTGAAAAAGTGTCATTAGGTTTGAGCAGGTCAGTCCAGAGAATGTTCTGATAAACAAATTAGTAAAAGGCATTTATCTAATCAAAGATCTATCTAACAAATGTATTTGATCTGCGAGCCAAGGTTTTTGATCTATTGCTTTGTGTAAAACAGATTAAAGCCAGTTTACATGTAAACAACTGTGAGACTTATTAATCTTTTACTTTTTATTCAAACAGTGTGAAGAACACAAATATCATGGTCAGGACCAAACGTTCTTCAAGAGATTTCCTGCTTTCTGATTTCCTGATTTCCTCTGAGACAGTCTGGGACAATGTGTGTCTGTTACAACTCCATGACCTGTACTCTCCTCTACAAGCACATGTATTGCATATTCCTTTAAAAAAATCATCCTCAGATGTGATAAAAGCCTACTTCCTGATTATAGACATCATCAGGTTCCAGTTTCAGAAATATGAGAAGAAAAAAAAGTTCAAGAATCAAGAACCTGTCATCTTTTATCTGTTAGCTTGCGTAGTTCAGGAGACGTGCAGCAGGGGGCTACCAATTTCCTGTCAATTAGTACCTATTTTCTACTTAAGCCCTGATCACTTGCACCTTCGCTGTCTAGCGTTTCGTTTTTGTAGCAAACGCTCAGACGTCGTCTTTTCATGCTTCACCGCTAATCTACACTTTGTTGCCTTTCACTGGAGGTCAATTCTCTGCGCAGTACTTTACTGTATATTATCAAATATTTTCCTACCTGCTCTGGTGCTGCTTCTCATCATTCCGCTTCTCCATTCGGCTGCAGGAGCTCCAGCGTTAGTCTTTCCTGCTCTTTCCAGCCTCCAGCCCAGCAACAGCACCGTCCAAACCGCAGCTTCATTTCTCAACTTGTCCACGTCTTTATTAGACAGACTGGCCCTCCATTAAAACCTCTAAAGCTCCTTCAACAGGACATCGACATTCCCGTCGTTAGAGTTTGCCTTGCCATAGCTCCTCTATTTAAATCCATCACAAAGGTCTGTCAGCTGAATCTTTTTTTACTGTTCGCTTGCAATCAAGCGCCCCTCCACCACTCCCAGAGCCAACACAATTTATCGTTTCTTCAAAAGATCCTGCCCTGGATTTCTATTAGCTACGTTCAACGTTTTAAAGACCTATCCAGTCAATTTCATACTCCATTTCAACTTGTGGCGGCTTGTGCTTTCGACTGGTCACAACATGCTCCAACAACACTGCTGTTCTGCAACTTTTCCCCCAGCGTCCATGGCTACCACGGCAACACTCTCATTGAGCGACTGCGGGGAGTGGTAAGTCGCCATGGTGACCAGGCAGCTTCATCCAACACTGCAAGTAGTGCCTCAGTGCTGCAGTCTTCTGGCTTGCTGCTGCTGCGCTTTCACAATCTGCGAGGGCTCGTTCAACTCATCGAATTGTGACATCTAAATACTGTGTTAACGTGTTTATATACATGACTGTCCTAAAACACGTAACGAAGATATTCATATCTAAAAGAATACGCAATTATTGTTCTACACCGGCAAGGATTTTAATCACAATAACTAATATATTCTACCCTGCTTCACTCAAGCCAATGGTTAATTCCAATCATAACCACTAGATGGCAATATAACACCACAAATTTTATACAGTCTCTAAGCTGGTTTGCTATCATGGTGAAGCTCGCACGCTCCAGCTTTTCTATACATTCCTGCAGTTTGTTGTCACTCCAAGGGATTCGCAGGAGTCCACCTCCTCCTCAAGCTTTTGTAGTAACTGACTGTGGCAGAGCAAAGCTCTGCCCTTTTTAAATTGGCAGGGATGGGGTTAATTTCCCCTACCTGTCTGGGTTTATTATGTTCAGGTGGCTGGGGTTGATTAGTTGATTAAGTTAATTAATGATCAATCAGTGCCCAGCCACCTGACATAAAAGGAGGCCTCTGCTTCTCATTTGAGAAGAGGGAGTTGAGGAAGCAGGTTGGTGTTTTGTTGTTTGTATTTTTGAAAGTTTGATTCCAGTGAAGGCATTGCCCAGCCTGGAAACCTTATTTTTTTTATAAGTTTTGTTTTGTTGTCTTTCTATTTGTGTTTGAAGATTTTTTATTTTGCCCTTGCGTACTTTCAATTTTGTGTTTATTTATAATAAAATAGTTATTTTTTTGAACTTCAGACTGTCTCTGGGCCTCTATCCGCTCGCCAGCCTGTCACACTGACGTTCTCCAATTTCAACTCTTCCCCTCTTCAAGGACCTTGTCATGAAGCAACCTTACTCAGCTGTTTTTGAGATGCTCAGTATCTACCATAGTAACATCCTGCTTCCCTGCATCACATATCCATTCCTGCGACTTATTCCTGTTCCCAAATTTGTGTTTCCTCATCTGGCGCTGCTCCTCCAATCCGACCAGCTTCATCAAAGTTATCATTTCATCAACGCTAGCCGCCAGTCAGTCATGGAACCATGTCCTACGATTTATCAATGATCCAGTCAATGTCCTCCTTTCCCCAATAGACAATAAACTGCTCCCAACCAATCAATAGGATTTGCAGACGCCTCGGAGCAACACATTCTTCATCCTCTATGGTTCTGCAGCGGTCTCAGATCTCTGCAATCTTCATCTCTGCCCAAAAGCAGCCCCATCTCTGGCTCCATCTAAATCTGCCTTAGCACTGAAAGACCAATATCTACTGCATTCAGCAGATCCCTACTCTCTGTAGCAGACCACCGCACTCTACCGATGGTAGTCCTCCGTTCTTTATTGCAGATCACTGCTTCAGCAGATCTCTGCTCTCACAACTAGGCCTCTGCACACAACTGACAGCACTCCATTGTTTTCTTCCTCAGACCTCTGCTCTGTTCAGCAGATCCCGCCCTCTACTGTTAATCGCTCCTCACTACAGCAGATCTCAACTCTCTCTCCAGATCAGCTCACTACTGCAGCTGCAAAAGTTGCCCTAGTTTACTGTTTAAATCTGCAACTGCACTTCTCCAGAGCCTACAATGATCCAGCCTTCCTCCAATATGCAGATCAAGGCAGCATTCCCACAATCAAGGTTAACGCTAATCCCCATCTAATCAAAATATGGGGCACTTCCTCAGCAATCCTATTCATACCTCCGCTCATCCTCCCAAATGTTATAGCATTAATACTTGGTTTGAGACGTGGTACGAGACTGGAAATCTGTCTTGATTATGAGCTAAGGATTTCCACTATTAAGAGAATAACTGGTGTTACGAAACCCAAATCTCTGAATGTGAGTTTACCTTTTCCATTTCAAGCAGACATGATAGTAGCAAACCGCTGATCCATCCTGTATTAACTAACATATAGAAAGGCGGCATCTCATCTCTGCCCTCATTTCTAGAATATGGGGCGCAAAGGCGCCGTGCTTCCCCAGTAGCCGATTCATATGTTCGCTCAGTCCAGCTGACACCTCAGCCCTCAGTTCCAGCTCTCCTTCTGACTCTGCTTTCGGTATTCAAGTTCAGTCAGTTGGTCCCATTTGCTTCCACAACTCCCATGCAGAATCCTCAGCCTCTCCAGATGCTATTTGACTGAATCCTACTCTCAGTAACGTCCTTCAATCTGCTCAGCATTACATGTCTGCAGCCCTCCACCTTGTTCAAGAGCTCCTATTCTACAGCCTACTCAGTGTCTTCAACCCTCTGCACCCAGATTCGAATAATCATAGCCCTTCAATCAAAACCTGGCTCTCATGGTCCATGCTAGGGATTCTCTCCATCTTCCTCCAGTCTCTCCATACCAGCATTCTGCCTGACCCTCTGTGGGATTCTTAAGACCTTTCCCCCTGCCTCATCTTCCAGTCTGTCTATATCAACATATATTCTCCATTGGCTAATTTCCACTCTTCAGAAAAGCCGCTTCTCCCTCTACAATGATTTACCCATGGAGATCAGCTGCCTCTCAGCCGCCTTCCATGCTTACTCCATCACTTGGCTGCTTACCTCAAGACGGATCAATTCAGCGTGGTCGGTCCACTCACCCATCAAGTATCAAGTCCCCTATCCCCCTTTTCAAGGTATCTTCCCAGCAGGAACCACCCCCCACCCCCTCCTCAGACCACCTGTTCATTGAGTCCTCTCACTCCTATCATCACTCGCCTCGCCTTTGAGCAGATCTCCCTCCATTTCTCCACCCTTGCCTCAGAGCAGGCCTCCTTCCTCTCCACCCTCACCTCATGAATAGGCCTCCCTCCTCGACTCCACCCTCACCTCCGAGCAAGCCTCCTGCCTCGACCCCTCCCTCTCCTCCAGAGCAGGCCTCCCTCCTCTCCTCCAGCCTCGCCTCCGAGCAGACCTCCCTCCTCTCCCCCTCTCCTCCCCATCCCCTCCCCCTAGCCTGATCACGAATGTGGGGGAGCTGGTCCTCCTCCGCAGTGGATTCCTACATTCATTCATCCTTCCCTGATATAGTTGCTGCTCCTTCTAAAAATGCTAGCATGCCCGGAGTGGGGGCTACCTGTCTGTCAGGGCCACTAGAGGTTTTCCCCTAATCAACCTCAAGGGTTTTTTTCCTCTTCACTGAGCAGCAGGTATACACATAATCACATTCTAATAAATTAGTAACCATCCTCCTGTTTGTCCCGTTTATCCTTATTGTCTTTTGTTTGTTATGTGCTGGCATGTGCTGCTTTTGTTCTTCTCGTGGTGTTTCGTGAGGAGCCAGGGGTCCATCCTTTGGGGGGAAGTGAATCTCACTTCCCCGACCTCAGGGCTAGGCATTAGCTTCCCTTTACCTTCAGGGGAGTTCTAACCATGTGAGTCAGAGCGGACCCCCGGCCTCACCCAAGGCTCTGTTCCATACTCTGCCTCAATTTGGGACGTGGCTACTCCATGCTCGAGTCCCATACTAACCTATATACCTTGTTCTTATTTCAGGTCCCAGGCAGCATGAAGTCTCAGTCAATTGGGGGTCTAACGAGTGCCCCTTTACATAAGTCTCAGATGCTGGGTACCTCTCCCTCTCTATCTCCTTTCGTGTCCTGGTCTTCCAGGACCATCTCCCTCCCGAGGGGCGGCTCCCCGAGTCATAACCCTCATATGTGTTTTCGGTTGCTGGGTCCTTTGCCCCTGGGTTGTGTCTGCATCGCCGCCTTCAGTCAGTGACCACCTTCTATCCTAGCTTCCATGTCCAGCTTAGCTGGTCTGCTACTAGAGTGGGCCTCGTCTGCCCTTCTATCCTAGGTCCGGTCCTTTCTAGCCAGCACTCTGTCCTACTTACCACTCCCTTCTGCTTCTTCTGCCCTATCCTTACACCCCCAGCTCACACCCCATGAAATAACATTTGTATAAGTCTTTATTTAACAAAAGATAATTTGCAATAATAGTTTTATATTCTTTATTATCACAGATCAACTAATAGAACTTTAATTCAAATTTGGGATGGGCACCAATATCTTTTCTTTGGTATGATTTCCATATCGTGATATCGATATTGTGGGATTAAAAAAGAAAAATCACCTACACTGAAATTACAAACGCAGTATAAATCAAGTTTATGTTATATTAAGATGCAACAAACCTTACACATATCAATCATTGTCAGCCTGGTAGGCAAAAACCACACACTAAAGTATTATTCAACTATTTTATTCAATTGATTGGCATTTTTCTTTTTCTAAGAACCCTCAGTGGTTCATTGAATTTTTTCCATGCAATTACTTACGTTGTTACTGTATTTTCTAAAATGTGAACTTTCTGTATTATAAATGACACATACTTTAAAGACATCAAAGCACATTAGTGCTGGGATAAATAGCTGAATATTCTATTTTTTTTTTTTTTTTTTTTTTTTTTTTTACATGCATTAGAATAAAAAATCTGATGTTCGTATTCGCTAGAAATGACAAAAGTACCTTCACTTATTTACTGCCCCACCAGAAATGACAAATGAAAAAGAGCTCTGTGTGATATGAGATTAATTTAAAAAAAAAATTAATTAATTAAAAACACAGCAGCTCTTGAGTCTCTATTTAAAAGTTTTTGAAACAAAACAGAAAAGTAAACAGACCAGGTTATGCATGTGCATGCATAGGGATCTCTATGGAAAGCCATCTAGATCAAAAAAGCGTTGTGCTGCTTTACAGCAAGTCAGAATCTCATGTGACAGAAAAAAGGCAAGCACGTCATTCTGAAATCCCGTTCCCTCTGAGCTTGTACTAAATTTTCAAGTGGGCTGGGGTGTTTGTGAAAAGCAAAAATGTTTTGTGCCCTGCTAGTAAAACATGTAAATAATAAAAGTACAGCTAACTTATTCTTTTTGTGCATGTTCGTGTATTTGTGCATGTTTCAGTAGGTCCTAACATTTATTGGCGAAGTAAATAAAATAAAAAGTTTTAATAATTACAAACAATCTAGTTATCTGCAGTATGTGTTAATCCTGATTGTGGTGTTTGTTCAGTAACTTCTTCACAGTGTGTGTTCATAAAGGCAAAGCCTCCTTCTCCTGGCTTTAGAAGAGATGTGACGTGCCTGTATTGTTACTGTGATATGCTTAAATAAAATTTCTGAAACTAAATCACTGTGCAGTTGTTTGATTTCAACTCGTCATTCAAACCAGAGGCTACCGTATTGTGGTTACTGTTGCCACTGGCAGCAAACACTTTCTCGATTATTGTTTTTTTTTACCTTATTTGCTCTACTAAATTTAAATAAATAGATAGGACAGCGAGGAAGCAGAATATTCTACATTGACAGACAACATTCAGAGGGCGTGTGCAGCACTACAAGAATGGACACTTTTGTTCAACAAGCAGGCAAAAGGCAAACGACACAAATACTGTATTCATGTATTTTTGGGTGTGTTGATTTAGAGCAGTTATTAAACATAGTTTGAAAGATAACATTCGAGGTCCTTTAAGGCCTCGTATTGATCAATCAGTTTAAAGAAAATCTCTGATCCATTTTATAATTCGTTATAATAGCCCCAAATATCAAAGCCTTTCTGACAGTCGGGAAGGGCTTTTGGTGGAGTGTTTTAGCTTTATGACGGTTTTCAGAACTCCGAGTGAAAATCGAAAATCGACTGTTCAGGGAATGTTATGCAAATGAAGGCCCATGCTATAATAAAAAAAAAAAAAAATTATCTGATGTGGGAGGACTCTTTGATGGTGCTGCTCAGGCTATACCCCCCTGAAGGTAAAGGGAGGCTGATGCCTAGCCCATGTGCTGCTCGGGATTGCTGCCCCCCCCCCCCCCACACTACAGAACCCCTCGGTGTATCATCAAAGGGTCACCTTTTTGAACCTCACAGAACACCAAGTGCCACGACTGGATAAAGCAACTATGTTGTATTTATGTAATGAACTGAAATAAGATTTAGGGTCAAGTACCCTGAGAGGTCATGCATTACCAGTACCCCTCAAGATAACTGAATCCTTGTCATTCTTTGCCACTGGTTCCCCTTCAGTCTCCAGCAAGTGAGCCATCTGGAATCAGTCAGATGTCAATTATGTGTCTCAGGTTACAGCTGCATTAGTAAAGAGGTCACACAAATACATATGTTTTCCTCATACACTGCAGTCCTATTTTAAGGCCCATTTTAATGGGACTACACCAGCTGTCCAAAGACAGCTGGAAAAAAATTCAAATTAGCACCCTTAGGGGTGCTAAAAAGGATGGGCCTTAAACTAATTAAACAAAAACCAGTCAAAAAGTCCGCAAATTAAATGTTCAAAACAAAAGGGGAGGTGGTACAGAGCACGCCCCCTAGAGTCCACTGGTCGACAAACGATGCCATGTCGCCAGCAGACTCCGCGTGGGCGTGCTCTAAATGAATCCAGGAACGGACGAGGGCCCTGAACATGGCTCCGCAGTCAAAGAGACCTTCCCCGCTCATCTTACGCTTCCTGGTCTTGTAAATGGCCAGTTTAGCAAGAGCCAGGAGCAGATTGACGAGGAGGTCTCTCTTTTTATTGGAGCCACGAACGGGGTGCCCGAAGATGAGGAGGGTGGGGGAGAGATGCAGCCAGAACTGCAGCAAGAGGTTCTTTAGCAGCAGGAAGAACGGCTGCAGCCTGGCGCATAAAAAATAAATATGAGCCACCGACTCGGACTGACCGCAGAAAGGGCATGCGGCGTCCGAGTCGATAAAGTGACGCAGGATCTCTCCTGACGCGAGCGCTCCGTGCAGGACCCTCCAGCCCAGGTCCCCAGCTCCCCTGCAGACCAGCGGGGAGTACAGGGCCTCCCACTGGGGACCGACGCCCTCCGGTGGTCGGAGGGTCTCCCGCCAAGCGGTGTCTCGGCGGGAGACGAGGGCGGGGAAGTGGAGGGTGTGAAGCGTCATCGCTTACAGGGTCCTCCTCGACGCCGATGGCAAGGGGGTCGAGGAGAAGTACGAGATCCTGCTCAGGTTGTTCTCGAGGGGAGGCCGAGGGGGGGCTCGGGCCTTGGGTTCGATCAGCAGGACCGGAGAGCCGGGGGTAGGGGTAGATGGCTCGCCGGTCCTGAGAACTCCCTCGAGATACCTGACAGAGTCTGGGTGCACCGCTGCTTTGCACTCCCGGACCGCTCGGCCGGCCGTCCGGACGGACCCCGAGCCGCCCTGGCAGCGAGCGACTCGGACGTCAGCCACGACGAGCGTTCGCAATCCAGGAGATCCCAGACTCAGGTCACCTTGGCCGAGATCAGCGCCCGCCGCACCGAGGGGGACTCCACCGCCTGCGCACCTAGGTGGGGGTTGTGCAGCAGGGACTCCAGCAGGAGTCCCTGGCCCTCGGTCGGCACGGCATCTCGGCCGACGGAAAACATGCTCCGGGTCCTGAGCAGGTCCTGGTAGAAGACCGGCAGCTCAGGGAGACGGATTCCCCGGAGGTCGATCCAGAAGAGCTGCTGGTCGTAGCCCTAGTCGTGCAGCTGGCGCAAAAGGAAGGACGCCAGCGTGCACCACTGCGAGGCCGGGTCTGCGTACAGGTATCTCTGCAGGGTCTGGAGGCGGAAGGTGTGCATCTGGCTCCTAATGCACACCAACCTTTGCCCCCCCTCAGCGAGAGGGAGGCTCAGAACCGCCGCAGAGACCCAGTGCTTTCCGGCCCAGAAGAAGTCCGTCAGCTTCCTCTGGACCCTGGCCACAAACTCAGGGGGCGGGCTCAGGACGGTGAGTCGATGCCAAAGCATCGACGCCACCAGCTGGTTAATGACCAGAACCCTTCCCCTGAAGGAAAGCAGTTTCAGCAGACCCGACCACGACCTCAGTCGCGCAGCCACCTTGTCCTCCAACTCCGTCCAGTTGGCGGCGACCGAGGCCTCCGCGGGGCTCAGGTGGACTCCCAGGTATTTAAAGCTGTCCGCGCTCCACTGGAACTGCTGGAGCGTGGCAGGGAGGGAGTCCACCCGCCAGGGACCTACCAGTAACCCGGAGCATTTGGTCCAGTTGATCCTGGCAGAGGATGCGGCAGAGTAAACGCTCTGGCAGCTCCGCATCCTCTCCAGATCAGCCGGATCCGAGGCCACTAGAAGCACGTCGTCGGCGTAAGCCGACAGGACCACCCTCGTGTCCGGCGCGCCGAGCGCCAACCCCGTGAGCCTCCCGCGAAGGAGGCAGAGGAAGGGCTCGATGCACAGCTCGTACAGTTGTCCAGACAGAGGGCAGCCCTGACGTACTCCTCTCCTGAAAGCGAGGGGCGCGGTCAGGGACCAGTTGACTTCCATTAAGCACTCGGCAGAGGCGTACAGCATCCGGAACAGGCCCACGAAGCGCGGCCTGAATCCGAATGCTCGCAGGGTTCAAAGAGGTCACAGAAATACATATGTTTTCCTCATACACTGCAGTAGCAGTTAAAATATTTATTTTTTGACATTGCTGGTTTTCCTGGGATCCTGGGGGCAGTTAATTGCACACATGTGGCCCTGCATGCTCCTGTTGTGAATACATTAGATTTTTACAATAGGAATAGGTTCCATTCAATGAACATGCAGGTGTCGTGCAATACCACTGGTCACATTATGCATGTGCATGCCAAATTCCCTGGATCGAATCATGACGCCTTAATTTTGGATAACTCATCACTGAGTACATGGTTTGAGACACAGCCTGGTGTGAATGGTTGGCTTATAGGTGATAGTGCCTGTAGTCTAAAGTCCTGGTTAATGACTCCCATTCTAAATCCACAGTCAGAAGCTGAAAATAAATACAACGATGCACATACATCTTCTCAAGCCTGCTTAGAACGGACCTTTGGCATCTTAACAGCACATTTTAGATGCCTTGATAGGTCAGGGGGGTCCTTACAATACAGCCCGCTAAAAGTGGCAAATATATTTGTAACATGTTGTATATTACACAACATAGCTTTAAACCCATTAAGAAGCCTGAAAGAAACGAGGTACCAGGCGATGATGATGTTCCACCTCTTCTACTTGCATCCAGCAGAATCTCAGAGGGGCCGACAAAACAGCAGCACATCTTAAATAACTGTTTATCCTAACGGTAAAGTGAAAGTAACAATTTATGTTCCTATGAAATACTTGACAAAATAATACAATTTACATGTTTGTATTAACAAAACAAAGCAAAAAAACTTGATTAACTTAAAAGTATACAAATGTTTTGGCAACAATGCATTTTCATATTATTCACTAACTCCACTCCTGCCCGCCATGCCACAAAAACATTTCTGTCTGTTTTTTAAATTTATTTTTTACCATTAAATGTTTCATTTTTTTACAGGTCGCCTTACTCTGCCATGTCTAGTTGAACGATTGCATGTTCAGCATTTGGAACCGAGGTACAGGCTCCACACAATCTTGTACCGGTTCAGCATTAAATTGTACAGGCTCCTCAGAACACATGAATGTAAATGTGAGAGCTGGTTATTCCTGTACATGTGTTATTTCAAATGATCTATAAATCCGTTTAGATCTCTAGCTATTTCAAACATATTATTATGTATTTCCACCATGGTGTTGTGTATGGAATCCATTTTCATTAAATGATAAGTGGTGAATTTATTCAATATTTTGTTTTGTTGTTTAATTAGTTCATTTTGTGCCCTCAGAAGTTCCCGAAGGTCCATTTTCAGTGCTGATCATTCATTTTCCTATAGAATAGCCTGAGCAGCTCCACAAACAGGTGGGCTTACCTCAGCAGCTCTGTTTTTCTGTGCTGCTAGATCATTAGCCTGTAAAATTGCCGGTACAGCTCCACAAAGAGGTGGGCTTACCTCAGCAGCTCTGTTTTTTGCTGCCATTTGAATGATTGTTTTTTTCTTTTCTTCTTTTTGGGAGAATTTTCTACCTTCTACATAGGGGTTTCACATTTCAATACAGAACCGCGTTTCCGCCACTTTCATGCTAATTTCACTCATTCGGGAAACCTCAGAAAAGTTTTAATTTTTCTGGCCGAAAAAAACTGTCGGATTAAGTGTCCATATAAAATTTGAACTGTTGGGAGACACGTTTGATATTCGGGGCAAATGTTTCAAACTTGTTAAGCTTGTACATTATCAGGCAACCTAATCGATATCTTGTTTCAGGTCTGCCGATAGTAGTGACTTATTTCAATCACAGAAACAAAGCAAATACATTGTGTCAAGTTTACACAGCAGTTAACTCGTTTACAGTTGCACATGATACACAGGGAAAAGAAGGGCAGACATACTGTACACATACAGATACAGAAGTGGCACTGCTGTTATGCTGCTCTTCATATACTGTACGTAAATATTTTCTCTATTAATAATTGTCAGGAAAATACATTTCTACAGTCCTCGTGTAAATAAATGTAGTACCCCATTGTATCTGCAAAGGAGGATTTTTTTGCAATCTATATATTTGTTTATTATTATTAATTTATGAATAATATTGTTAGTTTCTTACATTTTGTTCTTTTCTTTTGTTTCTTTGATTTTCTCTTTCTATGTCAGTCTAAACACATACTATTTAGAGCAGCAAGGCTTCTGCCCTGCAACATGCCCCCAGAACAGAGGTCTTATCTTTTGGTGGGCAACCCAATCATGCATTGGGCCGCAGAATTTTCCTATAATTCAGTATGACCAATCATAAACTTTGACCGATAAAATGTTAGAAAAAATGTTGAGAGTAAAAAATGAAGAGGAAAAGGGTTGCATTTAATCTTCAAGCATAATTAAAATATATATTAAAAAATTGCTTATGTCACAGGTTATGTGGGAGTAATGGCTTTGTGTCTGTTGTTTATTGGAAATTAAATTCAACCTATGCAAGATGCTATATAGGTAATATTTAATGAGATTGAACTACAACTAAAAGACTTGTAAAAAACTGCAAAACTTTATTTGGACAACTTAATACAAACAAAACAGTGGGTATATTGCTAGACCAGTGGCATGCAAGCCCTACACTATGTGACTCATTGCATGGTCATGGCATGTCAAAATGGCAATACAAGGACATCTTGGCTTATCACCTGATTAAAGGCTCTCAATTGATGTTTAAAACATGTGTATATGCAGTCAAGAAAACAGATGTTCAAGGAAAATATGATTAAAGTACTAGGAATCCTAAATTGGGTTGATCATGTGAGCTCATATTAATACTTGCAACCCTAGGATCAAAGGGTGCTGATGGAAATCTAGGGAGACAAAGCTCAAAAGACAGACATCCATTTTTTTTACTCTGTGAATAATGAATGTGGGGGGAAAGTCTACAACATGATGTTATTGAATCTTTAACATTGCCAACATTTTATAAGGAATTAGATATCCACATGCAAAGGAATACTAAATACACAACAAGCCTTAATGGTGCAAATGCCACCTTCTCATTCTCAGCATTTGATTTTACCTCTGCATGACCAATGTGTTCACTATGCATGCTAAGCTGGCTGGGCCTTGGCAATTTACATTGCGCCTTTCTGAATACACTCAGAAAAATATGTACATTGTTTTGAGTAAGTTTAATACAATGTGACTAAGCAAAACAGACTGTATTTTGAAACAAATGTCAAGTAGATTTGTATTCAAAACTGTTATTCATTAGTGAACCCCATTTAACACCTTGTTTTCATTACTGAACTACTGCTGTTGAAAAATAACGAGGTAACTAGAACCAATTCAAGATGAAGTCATTTGGTCTCATATACAATATTACAATGTTCACCACTATCGACTTAAGAGGTTTCTGCGGTAGTCTAGGTCCTATTCTCCTGTGACACCAAATTCCATATGTGAAATAAATAAGATGCCTTTGACTGAAACTTTAACCCCCTGGAGTGCTGGAACTCAAAGAATTAAAGGTCTGTGCCCTGGTTCCCTGTGGGACTGGGAGTCTAGTTTGTCAGACTTTATTTCTCCAGCAGAACAATACTATGATTCTTTCATGTGTACTTGAGTTTTTCTGTCCTTTTTTCAGGAATTTCTACTGTATTCAATAGAAGTTTCTAGAATTATAAAGATACGTACTACTGCTTCATATAACAGCAACTCATTGGCAATCTGTAAATGCAGGAATCTCAATCAATAAATGCAGGGATTGAACTTGGAACTTGGATATTCACAGTTTTATTGCTGCTAAAATGGTAATAAAGAACTTAATCTCTTATACAAATGGTAGCATGTTGGCATCACTACAGATGGTCCTAAAATGAAAGGCTTCTTGAGCTTTTGTTGAGAATCACCTGCAGAATCACATCCTTGTATCACAGTGTTATACAGGGTAATGTAATTGCAAAGACCACATTACGATTTAACCAAGGAAAGAGCATAAAAATATGTTTTTCATGTCTGATACTCAACTGGCATTTTTTAAAGCTTTTGTAGTTTGCAATTGCTCGATCACTCATCATACTTTTCCATACAAATGGTGGAAAAAGTTAAATAGAGGTGGAACAAGAGGGTGTTCAAATAAAATAATCTGAATAGCTTCTACTAAAGATCTTCTTCAGAAGTATACGTTTCTTTCTCATCCCTTTTTACCCCAAGCCTCTTTAAATGTTTTATTAGTTCATGGTGCATTAGGATTCTCAAGCCTGATGTCTTTGTAATTCTACCCCAGCTGCCACAGCTAAGCTTGTACTGCTCCCTATTATCCTGGAAAAGTGGGGAGTACATAACTGACTAATTGACATTTACCAGCAGGCTTGAACAATGTTAGTGATATTCTTTACCCAAGCACTTTGAGTGGAACAACCATAAAATGCAAGCTAAATGTTTAACATGTTGTGTTTCAGTATTGATCAATTCATACTAGGGAGAATTTTAATAATGCATTCTGAGGGCAAAAAAAGGCTTAAAACTATAGAGATCAAGGGTTGAGACTGGTAGCAAAATTATAAAAGAGAGAAAATGAAATGAACACAGTTTTTATTAAGTGCCAGGAAAAGGTTCACATGCATTTCAAATCATGTCATCAGTTCAATGTGGTAAAAGGGTGCAAATATACTCAACCACCCTTAAGACACCTTGTAAATATTACTTTATTTCCTTTAATATGAAACTTCAGAATTCACAAAACAAAAATTAAATCCAGATTATATACACCATTAGTAGATGTAAACCCATATACAAATACAACAATCCTCCTTGGGAAATGCTGCCAATTATTCAACAAACTATTGTTTGATGCAACAGCCCCATTATTCTCAGGAACAAAAACAAACAAAAAAAAAAAAAGAGTGCATCAAATCTTCAGTTCAATTTAACTTGTGCATCACTTTAAGAGGAAGTCAGCTTTCTATACAACTCCCACTAAAAGTGTATTCTTCTTATAATAATCTAATAATAATAATAATAATAATAATAATAATAATAATAATAATAATAATGCTCACTCAAGCCTTGGTAGCAAAAAACGAAGTCTACTTTACAACAAGTCAACAATCATTTTCAGTAACCTCAGTGGTGTCAGATACTAAGTTTATCATTTCAAATAGAAATGAAAAATATTTATTAAAGGGTACCTGTACCCAAAAATTAAAAAAAAAGCTGTCTAAGTGCTCCGCTTATCCAAAAATGCTACCGATTTGGTTGCACGTTTAGCAATGTTTTCAATTTTTTTGTTTTTTTGGGTTAAGTAAGTTGAGGGAGTTGACATATTGGAGCCTTTCAGGCAGCGATATGATGTCAAGTTGTTAAATTCCCTGAGATGTCAACAGTTGCACGTATGGGTTTATGGGAAACAGCAGTGAAAACCCATTTAAATTAATGTACTACTCGTGGGTATAATACAACTGGATGCCCTGCTAAAACTCACAAGGAATTATATTAAATAGTCCCACAAAGAGGACAGGTGCCGTTGCACAATGTGACTTTTATTTGTATATGCATCAGACAAGGAATATGTGTTAAAGTGAAAAGGTAAATAGTGCAGTTTTATTTCATGTTGCCTCTGCCTGTCCCCTGCTGAGTGCTGTGTCTGTTGATTGCTCATTGTCGGTCAAAGTAAGCCACATCCACCTTCCACAATAAGCTACTGACCAAAAGATACGCTTGGACTGCTGGGGCGTTTTATATGAAGGTGGTCATGTTTAGTCTCTGACATTATCGCGTGCATTACATTATTGCTCACACTAAGTTTAGTGTGCGCATTATGACATGTAAATGAGCCAAATAGTTAGCACATAAATTAATGCGCTCTGTTAGTAAATGGAGCAGTAAATTTTGTTTTATCGCGCACATTAGGCTCCCTTCGTGCTTTGCTCACTCTAAATGTAGTGCCCTTTAGTAAATGAGGCCCATTGTCTTTCCAAAATCATGTGAAGCTTAGTCTAGATCTGTCCAGTATATAAGCAAGAATAATAAAAAAAAATATGTGTGAAATAAATTAGAATGTCCACAGAGCTTTCTGATTTATATATAAAACTCAACGGTTTATCTTTTTCAGGTTTTCTTTCAGAAAAAAAAAACTTACTTAAAGCTCCTGTGAGTGTGTGTTACCGAGGTTAAAACCCCTCTGCTTCATTTTCCATTATGCACCGTACATCGTAAAAAAGGGTTTCTTTTGAACTTTGGAATCAAACTATTCAGATTTATTTTTGTTGGCTTTACATTTCACTAAATCTTTATTAAATATAGCTATATGACTTGACTATGTATAACTGTTTAATTGACTAGGAAATACATTATTAATGTTAACCAGTCACTCATATTAAAAAAAAAAAAAAAAAAAAACTAAAATTTAGAAGTTCACCCACAAACATGTTTTGAAGGAGCAGGTAGTAAATCACTATTAAATACAGTTTGCACCCTTGCAGTTATGTAACTTGTAGTATTGAAGTTATGAAATAAATACAGTACAGTGGTGACATAAAATGTGTATAAGAGAGCAACAACAATAAAGCATTGTTAACAGGCTGGCTGTAGGGTGACGTCAGGCCAGAAAGGAGTATACACGCTGACAGTACCGGCAGGTGAAAACTGAGACTGTGTGCTCGGTGCTTTTATTGTAAAAGAAACAGTTTAAACAGACAAAAACACTTTAAAAGAAAACGTCGCGTTGGCTAAAACAGACAAACAAAAAAGGACTAACACTAAACAAAAAGTCGATGAATAGACAAACACGGTGAGTCAAATGAATTGCTATTTACTTTGTTTTCTCCTTCTCCACTCACCGAACACACAACCACGAGTGAGTGACAACATGCTGCTTTTATGCAGCTGTACCGAGACTCGACTGCTAATCAATCATTCAATTGGAGTCTCGGTACAACTACACGTGAATTAATTTAATGCAATTTCCTGTGCTCACATGTTATTACATTTTACTTGCATGTGAAGTGCTGTACAATCCTGGTGCTTGAATATAAATATACATTTTAAATACTCGTGCTCGTAACCCATATTATATCCCATGTACCAACTACAATACACCAACATTAACATCATACATACAACGTATAACACAAAAATATGCACAGGGGCAGGGCACACTGCCACAAGCATGACCTTGAAAAAGAATATATATATTATATATATATATATATATATATATATATATATATATAATATATATATATATATATCTATATCGGATATGACTATCTTGTCTATCGTTATATTTTTTCATTAAAAAAGACTATCATTAATATTTTTCACTAAAAACAAAACTTGATTTAGCTTTTCATTTAAGAACACATGCCCTGTTCTGACGGAATGTGTTATGTACATAACAATGTTATTAGACAAAAAAAACACTGTCAATCTGGATTTTGTGTAGATTTGGATACAAAACTCCACCTATCAACTAACTGTCCTCAAATGTGACTTAACTAACGTGATGTAACGTGACTTACCATGACATAATGTGACTTAATGTAACTCTACATGACATAAACTGACTTGCAACTGGGAAATGCAGGTTTTTATATTACAGGACACAATGGGCATTCCATTTGCCTTACAAATGTATAACACCGTGTAACAATAATTTTTTTTTTGTTCTTGGGTAGTAAGTGTTATTTCCTAATTGCTTATGCCTCAAAAGTGTAGAAAATGGCTATTATTCCCCACAAACTTTGCTTTTGTGACCAGGACAGTGATATTTCAAAATATCACTATTTCTAATGGGAAAACGGGCAAATGTGTGTCTTTTCGTTCACATAAGTCAGAAAAAAACAACATGTGAATCCGAATTAATATGTATTTATACTAAGGTAATGCAAAAATGGCTACAAAAGATTTAGAAGTGAGTAGTTTTTCGAGATTTATGATTATACTGTATTTACAGTATAATTGTAAATCTCGTAAATAGGGTAATTCATGTGAGCAGCAATATTAGACCTGCAGCCTATTGATTTCCCAAAGGGCTGCTCAGACTTAGTGTTTCAGATAGCAGTCTTCCTTTGTAGCTCCCATGCTAACATTCAAAGAAACAAAGCCCAGCCTAAGTGATTAAAGCCAATTTCTTTTACATTCCTTAAGTACCTAAAATATAGTCCATATATTCCATCCATCAATATTTAGTAAAAAAAAAAAAAACTGAAACTATTGTACATTCCTTCTTCTTCTTCATAGTATACTATATTTTCACATGGAAGTGTCCTTAAACATAATTGCATCCATTGCAGAAATCTATATTGGATCTTTCTTTAGTGCAATCAATCAAGTATCCATTTGTTTGTTTGAAATTAATTTCAGAGAGCAAAAGTAAGTGTAACTGCACATGTGAAAATGTTTTGGTTTTTTTGTAATAACATAATTTAAAGGCTTGTGTTTTTGTTGAATATAAACTTTACACTGAATTGTATTACTGTGTAGAAAGGGATATGGCTATGCACCACCACTTGCTTTGAAATAACAAGAACTCACACAATACTCATACAACACATACAATAGAGTGTTTATACAGTGGGTTATCTTTTCATTTATACAATGGTTTATATTTTGTATACATTATTTTATCCCGTTCCTTCCAATTTGAAATATGATGTTGCCGTACAGCTGCTACCCCATTACCAATCCGTTTCCAACATCAAGCCAATATTGATTGTGTTGAAGCCAAGGAAAACATCTGTATTGTTCATCTGAAAATTATCTGTAGAAAAGTGATGGAGTGTTAATACTAAGTAACTCTGCATGACAATGTCCCTTAAGGATTACACCAATGTGTTTTGGAGCTTTTATTGCCAAGTCAAGTGCTATTCAAGAGTTTGAAGAAGCTAGTAAAATAACCTGACCGAATGCAGCTGAACAGTGCATAGTTGGTCATGTTTAAGACCAGGACCATTCTGGCAGCGTCTCTTTACGTGACTCCATGTCAGCCTCGTCTACTGCAGAACAAATGGCTTCACTGCTGGTGCTAACGTCAGACAAGACCACTAGCTGTAATACTCAACTCTTCCCTTCTGGACAATATAGCAAATATAATGTATTTTGTATCTTGATCTTGTACTGTAATATGTATTTTTGTACACAACTGTAAGTTACCCTGGGTAAGGACATCTGCTAAGAAATAAATAACAATACAATACAGTTAATAATAATACAATACACATAATAAATAAATAACAATACAATACAGTTAATAATAATACAATACACATAATAAATAAATAACAATACAATGCAGTTAATTTGTGCACCTCTGTCCAGCATAGACCTTTTTAAGGACACATGCTATATTATAATTACTTTCAAGGAATTTCATCTTACTAGTGAAAAATTATATTTTGCTCTTCAATTGGAACACTTAGCAATACAGTAAAGCTCCTTCTCCATACGTTCTGATAATGTTACATAACAAAAATCATTACGTAAGAAGTCAATAAGGACTCTGTGTGAAATATTTAGGAAATTAAGCAATTTCTACAGCTTTTTTTTTACTAACACTATTTAATCTAAACATGTTCAGTGGAAAAGCTGTGGAAAAAGACTTCAGTTGCAAGATACACTGCTTAAACAAAAACTGGCATTCTGAAATATGTAGTGATAAGTGAAAGTGGGCTGTGGCTTTATTAATCTGACTTGATGCACTCAATCAAGATTATCACTAAATTCCTTTGTGAAAACGTAGTAAGTTGAAGATGTCACAAGGATTTGAGTCACTTTTACCACAAACGATCTCCAGTAACCACGCACTGTGCCAGCTTTTCTTTCTGAGTGTCCTCAAACAAAGAAACAAGTAGTTTTATTTCTGAGCCATTATCTTTTTTTTTTCTTTTTTTTTTTTTTTTTAGACACTATTAGTAGCATGTTAAACTTAGCATCGCATAAACAAAGAAACAAGAAAAAATCTGTCTGGTAAAATCAGCTGTGTATATTTGCAAGGAACGTGTCTCAAGCAATAACTGAAACTAATTGGGAGCGTGACAATATTTGACAATGGAATCACCCTTGTTTAAACTTCTTCTAAAAAAATGTCAAGCAAGGAACTGATATTAAAACAGAGGAGACTTTAAAAGCAGAAAACCAACACGGTTCTGATGATTGACTTATGAAACTTAACACAGTGGGAGAGGGGGAGAAGGGAAGGGGGGGATCAAAACTGGCTGTGCAAGTTAAAGTTCAGGACGCCAGAAAAAAAAGAATATTTCACAAAGTATGGAAATTAACATTAGAATATGAAGTGGGCATTGAGGCAATGGTGGTCTGCAACTCCAGTTTTTTTTTTTTTTTTTTTTTTTTGTATAAAAGTTATGGTGAGCAATGCTACACCCTGACTGCTGGGGAAGCAATCAAAAGAACAGCATGAAGCCTGAAACAAAATGCATTGGAATGCAGAAGGCACTTCCAGGGGGAAATCTAGACGTATATTTTAGAATCATGCACACAATCTACAAAAACATATAATTGCATAGAGTGTATATAATTAGAGTAGCTGACACTGCTGCAAAAAAGCAGACTTTTTCCTTTTCTAAATAAATCTTTTTTTATGTTAATGTTTTTTTTTCTATTTTTTCTAAATTGGTTAACTGTTTTCTGTTAATGGCCTGTATATAACTAGTTTTTGTAAGCAATGCAGGGGTGGTAATTACTTGAAGTAACTTGGGACCACATTATAACCAATTTAGTAAGGGATTCGTATTAAAAATCCACATGGCAGAAATATCTTGCACTCCGAGTTATTCCAGAGGCTTCTCAATTTGTTAATTTCTTCATATACGTAGCTAACTTTGTCAGATTTACTAAATTTGTTGTTAGTAGAGATCTATGGATTTATAGTCATTTTCTTCTGGTTATACAGGGACAAAAAGCTGTCTGATTTAACAGAGAACACGCTAATCGGCATAATATGGAATGTGAGCAAGGGCTGCTTGTGACTTTAGGAAGATGACATTGCTTTGCCCTTGGCTTACGGAGAGCTGCCCTCACGGAGGTGAGAGCGCACCGATCGGCCACCAAGGCTAGGAAGCAAGCGTTACTTCCCCCAAGGGGAAGATGAAGAGAAGGATAGAGGATACATTTAAGAAGACTAGAAATCACCCCAACTAACAACTAACAACGAATGCCTACACTTCGGGAGATCGGCACGGCCGACCTCCAAGACAGAGCCACACGGGGTGACAGGAATTCTGAAAGAGAAGGAAATTAACATGCAAAGGGGCCAGAGAGAACACTGGCATAGATGAAAGCAATTTGTTAGTAAAGAATACAGGGATCCCCCTTTGCTCAAGGAGAGGGGGTATGCTGGCCGCTAGAGGAACAAGTGATAGAAGAATGGAGATTTGAGAAAAGTGCAGGGTTCCCCTTGGCTCAAGGAGATACTGCCCTTAGAGATGAGACCAAATCGATCAGCCTCCAAGGCTGGGGAGCATGTATGCTGCCCCCAGGAGGAACTTGGAATGATAGAGAACTTGTTAAGATAGATTTGGCCAGGGGTCCCCTCTGGCTCTTGGAGATCGAGGCCAGCTCAGCTGGGCCTAAGGTTGGGAAGTGATCATCACTTCTCCCCAAAAGAGAACCCCTGGCTCCTCACAATTGTGCCACCAATACAAAATATAATATAAGGGTTAGTAAAGAAACAAAGGGTAATTAGTGACAATCAATACTAGAGGATTTTTTGTTTTAATTCTTAAAAACTAATCTCACCCGCTCAGCAAGGAAAAGAGTTGAGGGGGAAAGATAAGTAGAAAACACTTTTTTTAGTTATAACATCATGGTTAGCATTGATGAACAGAAGATCAGAAGGTCGAGAGAGGTTGCGGGAACAAAGGCCCAGGGGTGGAAAAGTCATCAAAAGGAGAAAAACAGCCTAGATGAGGATTGACATTAGATGCAAGAGAATATCAGTAGTGGGGAGAAAGGAAGGAGGAGGAGGAGGAGGAGGAGGGGCACTCTTTGCCCCTTAAGGAGAAGGTGAATAACAGGGATAGATAAGAGATATTCGAGAGATGATAGTGGTATTGAATGCCAGCTAGGTAATATTGAAGGGTGAAGGGGATGTTCGGTTTTGCTTGCAGAATGTCATGATGGTGGATCAGCTAGTTGGTAGGAGGAGAAGGTGGATAGAATCAGGGCGGTGGCCATATAGTTTTGTGCAGAAGCGATGAGATTACGAAGAGAAGGAACAGTCAAGGGGAAAGGATGAGCCAAAGGAACCAGACACCTGAACCGGGGAATCTGTAGGAGAGAAAGAGCAACGGCATATACCTGGAAGATGGCGGGCTTACAAGATAAAATTATGGGTAACTGAAATGCAGATGAGGCAGCACAGGAGTTTTAAAATGAGAAGGGGAGAAGAATAGCCTTTGTTAATAATATGCATTGATTAATGCAAAAGAATAAGATTTTTTCCACCATATTGGGTCCCAAATATAGGCTACAATGAGGGGACAGAGTGACGTGATCTGTTCCTTTCTTTATGGTTAAGGAGATGACCCACAAGGACCTGTGTTAAAAATATTGTATGTTAGTGTTTTGCTTGTTTTGTCTCTAATTGTTACTTGTTGTTATTAGTAGATGGCTAACACATTCCGAAGCAGTCACCACAGGCCAACACGAACCCGGACGTCACTATCATCACACCTGTGTCATGATAATAATTGTATTAGCACCACGAGCACTGCAGCACGCACCCAGCACTGGTGACTCTGTTTGCATATTGTGTGTAGAACTGGACTGTGTTTATTATTTTGAACAGTGCAATACACATTGATGTGTATTGCCTGGAATTATTGTTTGAGGTCACCAGACCTGGATTACAATAATAAAAGCCTTTTGAATTGGATTATCACTGTCTTGTCTCCTGATTAAGCATCGCATCACTCTGCACCTGTACACTGTTAACCACTTTGCCACAGTATGTCACTCGGTGCAGCACTGAATCCAGGTTGAGCTGCAGTTGCCTGCTTGTGACAGGCTGGCAAGTGGTGATGTCAGGCCAGATGCAGGAACAGAAAAAACCCAAAGCAAGGTACTGTAGGGCAAAAAGACGCGTGGTGCACCGTTTATTCAAATACAAAAATAAAATAAAAGGTTGAACAAGAAAACACTTGCTCACAGAGCAAAATAAAAGATTTAAACAAAATAATCACGAATACAAAAAGAAAATAATAACTCCAGGTCAGGCTGGGCAAATCTCCTTCACTGTTCCTGTACTTTTTCACTTTTAAATTTATCTCCTCTCGCTCTCCCGTTCTTCCTCTCGAACACACCCACCAAACAGGGGAAACAGCAGTGTTTTTATCTAGGTGGTCATCTCCTAATTAACAACTTCACCAAATAATTAACCTTGGGAGATGACCAACTTCTGCATGAGGACTTTAAATGTAGATGGTTCCACCCAACCACGCTGCAAACAAAACAAATTCAGGGCTTCTCGCCATCAAAAAAAATACACGACACAGGGGCGGAGGGGGAGACCCCCGTTCTAAAAATAAATAAACAATTACAAAATAAAAACAAAACAATAACGTGGCAGACGGCATATCGCTAGTCCTCCATATACAAAAACAAACATTTTGCTCTGCCCCCTTTTCATGTACAGGGCTCGTGGCCCTGTTACACTGCTGCTTTGAAGTTTTCTGATCGAAATGTTGTTGTCGAAGCTCTGCGGCTAGCTTCAAGATGAAATCTCTCCTACTGATATTTCCTCTGGTGCATTCCTTGTACAAAATAAAGGCTGCCAGGTCCAGAACATTGTAAAATACAGCAATTGGCCACCAGCGAGAACCGGCTTTCACTGAGTACTGGCATTCCATCTGGTCTAAAACATCCACTCCATACTTTGTGTCATTGCAGAAATCCACAAAGTCTCGGCTTTTTTTCTCGTCAACAGTCTTGATGGCAGCTGACGTATGAAGGGAGCTGAGAATAATTACATTCTTTCTTGGCTTGCATGTGTAAATAGTTAGTGTAGCACAGTCATTGTGTTTCAAAATTGTAGTGGTGTACAGCTGTGGTTGCAAGTTTTGTGCAGATGGTGGAAGCTCTCTTTTTGCTTTGTTCACTGTTCCAACCAGGCTGTTTTTTTTTCTTCAAATCTTTTGCCAATTGCAGTGAAATAAAAAAATTGTCAGTGGTAACATTCCTCCCTTTTCCTAAGTACGGTTCCATCAGCCTAAGTACCACATTGTCACCCAGTATCTGACCAGCTGGACGAGTTTCGTCTTTGCCCAGGTACGGCAGTGTGTCTGCCCATGATGTCCAGTCGCTGGAGTATGACCTTTTTCACAAGGTCGCAATCCAACGCCTCCTCATGTGCCAAGGCTTGCTAGGCTGCCTGGGCTTCCTTGATTAGATTGGGGCCCAACTGAATAGCCCACCTGAGGCCATCGGGCTGCTGCTGCTTGCCTCTCGAATGCTGTTAGATAGGCCTCAGATTAATCCTCCAGCGACAACTTCATCTCCTTCGGATTTGGCAGTGGCACTGTTGGTTCAGCCATCGGTTCCGGTCTCCGATTGTCTGTCAGGAATATCGTCATCATACTCTCCATCACCGCTTCTATCCTCCACTCCCCTGCCTCCATCATCACGGCCAACATAGCAGGGTCCATTTTTAATCCCTTTTCTGAACACCAGACATGACAGGACATGAGTGGTGTGGGGAATAAAGTGAATGTCCAGACAAACTCCCAGTGAAAAATATCTGTATTTATGAATACAAATGAAATAATAATAAACAGTCATCCCTATACCAACAGTGGTATAGGGGAAGCCAATACGGCAGGTTTGCAGTCCCCAACAAAAATGACACTCCAAAACCACACTCCTCCGTGCACGAAACTGTGCTCTGTATTTCCTGGGGAAAGTGGTGTTCGTGTCTGTGCTGTGTTTGTGCAATGAAGGCAAGTGTTCAGGGTTTTTGTGCTGGTTCCATGACTGCAGCTCCTGGGTTACTCCTCCTCTGCAATACACAAAAAACAATAACAAACACAGCGTTCTGGTGCATCAGAATCGTCACCGCAAGGGGCCAAACTCATGTAACTGCATCCCCTTTATTCGACCAAACTCCTCCCTGCAACCAGCCCACTGCTATAGTTTAACCAATCGTTTCCTGACCTGTATCTGATCACCATGGTGTTGTTTGAAGTACTTGTAGCTACGCGTTTTCCCAAAGACGACCAACTTCCGGTTTCCACCTACCGTCGAGTCCGCCAGTCAAGGGGAAAAACTACAACCAACCTTATAGCTTACAGCTCAGATACCATCACTCTCGGTCACACTTCCTTATTTTCATGATCCTGCCTTTCAAACGCTGTCAGGGTATTTAATACATGTATTTAGGAATAGTCATAAATGGTCAACCACATAACTTTCAGACATACAGAGTATATTGGCTGAACTGTCAATTAAATACGTCCCCCGCAGCTGCTGCAAATTCACAGTTAGATCTAGCCCCTAACCTTCTTTCAGAGACAAAATGTCAAAGACTGATATTTATTCATACATTAAAAATAAAAAGCAGTACAAGTGGAAATTCCAAGGAATTTGAACCACATAATGCACAACAATAGAGATGTAAGCAGCTGTGCCTGTGGATGTAGTCAGTGGACAGCTTGACACTGAAGTATGAGCACTGCTGACACCAGGTTTGCACTTTCCAGATGGCAAGTAAACTGCAGTCTAGACATTTTGTGTCACTAATTAGAACCACAGTCCCTGCCTAACTGAACTGTCACACTTGCAACATAGAGGACAATTGCCATCAACAAGTTCTTACACTATCTATGCATCTCATGTTTCTTGGCCCAGTCTACTGGTGTGGTAAGCGCTCCAAGTCTATCACTGGTGATCAGCAGTTTCTGGTTTCTGTTTATTATGGAATCTGAGGAAAAAACAAACAAACAAACAAACAAAAAAGCACATAGAGTGGAAGTATGTCAACTGACTGCACTATCATTCTGATATTGGAGGTAGGTGTAGGGATTTATAAATGCCATTCATGTATTCATATATATCTTTTACCTTGGTGAAATGTCTGATTGCAGACTGGACATTAGTAGGCAGCCCCAGTCTGATATTGGAACCAGATGATTGAGGTTTACAGACTGATTTCATGCTGCAGATGGAAATGTGGATTCCAAGTTTATATGCTCTATTGGATTCATGTCGGAATGGGTTTGCCCACAGCATGGATCTTATTCCACACCTCTCTAGCAGCTCGGCCATAATAGCCTAAATGATGTAGTAACTGTCGGCATTCATATGCCAGCAATTTGAGCCAGAGCTACAGCCATTTGTCTTATATTTCCCTCTGCTCAATGTCTGAGCTGTCTAAAAATCCAGCTTGTGGGATCTGGTCTGCCAAGACGTGTGGCTTTTCTTGATTTTTTCACTTCTTTGAAACTAACAGATTACGACATTCACAGTGCAAAGGGAACTAATTTGTTTTTCTCCATCAATTCAAAACTCAATTATAAGCAGTGGCAGGGCTGTGCCTTGTCTGTAAATATTGTTTGTGGTGTTTTGGTGGTGGTTGGCAAGGATGGAGTTAAATTCCTATCCCTGCCAAAAACATGTGAGAATGTGGCTGCTCCTAATTGAACAATTGGTGCTAATTGGGAGCAGCCATATACTATAAATGGAGAGCACAGTGCAGGGAGTTGGTGCGTGAACACAACGTGCATGCGTGCGTGCGTGCGTGTGTGCGAGCGAGCGAGCGACTGCGTTTCTGCGTCATTGTTTTGGTAAAGTTCAGTGAAGGCCCTGCCCAGCCTGAACAGTTATTCTGTTTATTAAATTATGCAGCCAAACTTATACTGCAGCTTTCCTTGTCTCTGAGTAAACATAAAACCATAAAGACTGATTCTTCAGTAAGTGCATAGAAAATAAATAAGAGCACTGTCAAATGAGTCTGTAAAAGGAATGCAAAATAGAGCGTAAATTATCAAGTGCTTTTAGCAGTGAAAAGGGAGAACTGATGTCATCCAAAAGATAGCCGGGCAGTCACTGGTTTAATGAGCTGACAATGAATGTTTTTACATGAACATGCATATCTCATTGAGTTACGAGATGTAAGTATGCATATAGTGAACATATACATGAATCACCTCAACTCAATTTAAATCAATACTATGACTGTGTTCCTAAAGGGTTGTGACAGTTCCAAGAATTTATTATATATATGGAGCAGTGTGGGAAAGTGGGCTTTTTCCCTTCAAATGTATTTTCCTTGAAAGATCAGCACATATACAAGTATCCAAGGAGAAGAAATGAGCTGTGTAAAATATTTTTGTCTTTTAGCCTCCATCAGTTCACTTCCATTGGTGGCGATATTCCATCAAACATTGACGTTCACTCTTTAAAGTAGGACCCTTTGTATTGCAACCTAGGATCTCTTGGTCCCAGATCATCAACTCATGTCATTAAGAGCTATGAACAAACTTATATAAATGTGCAGGTCTCTTTGGGTTTTTTTTTTATGTCTGTAAAAGCATGAGTAAATGGATGGATGGCCTATATTTTAATCATTGAACAGCAGCAGATGTGTTTTGGATTAATTCAATGGACCCATATGAGACTGTTCATTTTACTAGAACCATACAACTAAGTAATATAATCCAGTCTCTTAAGTACTTTCAAGTTGTTTGTTTCACATTTTTTAAACATTAATATAACCTGCAAAATATAACCTGCAAAATACAGCTCACTGACACTTTGGAAAAGCAAATTATTCACTATGCATTTTTCTCTATGTCAGAAGAACTAGGGCATAAATGTGTTTTGCACATTTTCATTACAAGAAGCCATCATGTCTAGTACATTAATTAAACATATTGTGAAGCAATTAGTGATCTAAACTTTACAATCTCATATTTCAGTCAAATCAGCCTGATTGATTTTTAAAAATGTTGTTCATTTTTCTAACATTGGTTGTTTTCATACTTTTCCCAGAGGAAAAATACATTGTCTCTTATTAGAATCTTGGGGGTAGATGTTAGTAGGAAGTACTGTATATTTAGTTTTGGAAATTCTTCATGGAAGACCACACATGGCATGTTGGCTCTTCCTATGATATGAGCACACGCTAAAACTATTTGACCTTGACCTGATATGATTAGTTTCCCAGAAATAAAATCAATATTTTTACAATGAACACTTTATTTTGGCAGCATAGATGGCATTTTCAGAATAGGAAGAACTAGTCATGCAATGGCCTGAATGCTACCTCCCATCTCTGCAGAGATCTGTATGAATCCGGTTGTCGGTCATAAGTGAAATCAGCTTGATGGTCCATTTAGCATCCACTGAACATGTCGTGAAAGCATGAGTTGGCACAATATCTTTATCCCATGAAAGGGGCCTTGTGCAGAACGAACAGTTGAAGCAGAGCAGGTTCTATAGAGAGGACTGGACCTGTCCATCGCAGGGCACCACACACACATTCACTCACACACAGGACAATTTAGAGTGAACAATCAACCTGAACAGCATGTCTTTGGACTGTGGGAGGAAACTACAGTACCCAGAGAAAACCCATGCGAACACAGGGAACATGCAAACTCCTGGTGCTGTGAGGCAGCAGCATTAACCACAACACCACGGATGGCTAAAAATGTGTGATTATATGAGTGCATTTATTTTTAAGCCTTTATTGTCTAAAAGTATACTTCCTGATTTTTTGATGTGCTAAGGTATTCTGAGAAATGTTTAAATCAGACTACAAGGCAGCATATATAATACATATTCACTTTATACAGCAGTCTGTGAACAAAAAATTCTTAAGTGTCTAAGCAGATTTGTTACATGCTGTTTGAGCAATAAGAATTTGCAGGAAATGCTGATAGATGTGACCTGTCTGGGATAGGTAGCACACTAAAAAAGCACAATATGTTCTAAGCAGTAAAAAAAAAAAAACAGTAGCTTTGAAAATCTAATTTGGTACAGGTGCACTTACTTTGAAAGTCATCAGACATGCATGAGCATAGTTTTGACATCAGCAGACTTGTTGTCTTTGATGTCAAGCCAGAATTATTCTTTTATGTGCTGGATTATCGCCAACTCATAGTGTCTGAATGCTTAAAACCTGCATTCTCTTACACCTGATGGTGCTACCTAAATACACTGTTCATGTTTTTTAAATGAAATGACACTCTATAACCATACAACTAAAAACGATTATTGGTGAAATTGATGTAAAGTGCATAAATGTCAGTATCTCATGAAAAAATGTGGCTTAACTAATTTCAGCTGTTGCATCATAAACATACTAATTTACAAAGGTATGCTTAGGGATGAATTGCTATGAAGTGCACAAGTGCATTATATTTATTACATCACTGAACATACAACATAATAGAAGTTATCAATTTGGTGTCTGCCGAGTAACAAGTATAAACAGAACACATAATGAGTTTGCTGCTGCAACTTTGGAAGTAAATACATTTGTAATGTGATACTTTAGCATTTGGAGGAACCACTTAATAAGCATTTACTGTAGGAGTATGTGCAAGCATCAGCCAAAATAAGGTCAGTTTATATAACAGTATTTTTAATCTTAATGTAATCTGAAAACAAAATGCACAAATGAGTCAAGATTACAACAGCAATTTAGTTGCTGTTCGATTGATGTCAGTAAACCACATGTCAATTTGACCTTACAAAACACTGACAAAGGTATTTCTATTTGGACTCTAGTCAGGAATTCAAGATCAACTGGATTAGGATATAAACACTTTGCAATATAGGGGGGAGCCCAAAGAAGGACTGTAAATTGAGTCAGGGTCATTTACTAGTCCAGCACGATATGCTTCCACTTCAGAATAGAATGCATTGCACTGATTCATTGTCAGGTGAGTTATCATTACCATATGGGCCTGATAGTCATGCAGAATAAAACAAAGTTTATATGTGTGCAGCACTACCTGCACAACTCAAAGAAGAAGAATGGAAAATTGGGTGCACATTTAAAACAACAAACATAAATTATGCACCCTTCTTGCACAGCTTCTTTGGATCACAATGTAACAATATTTTTGTAGTGCTTTATGTAATGTAATGTTGAAATAAAACCAGGACATTTGGAAAAAAAAAACCAGCAAACTAAACACTGACTGGAAATGAATACAAAATAAGGATTTGTTGCTGCCCTTAGTCACCCAGCCTAAATGCCTTCCAGATTTTGGATCAAACATAAATAGAAAACTTTGAACTTTGAAACAATGTCCCCCTTTTGACATCTGTGTGGAATGAGTCTAAAACAGTGGTGCAAGTATGACGTATTTCACTGGTGCTGAAGAATTACAGCAATGGCAATGCTCTTGGAATCTATGCTGAAAAGAAACATCATTACTTGTATATAATACAAGGTCTGTCTTACATTGTACACACATTTAAAACACAAAATTGTTCCAGTTCGTTCAAATTCTGAGGACTTATCTTGTGCACAGCCTTCTTCAACTCATACCAAAGATTCTCAATCGGATTTAGATCAGGACTCTGACTTGGCCATTCCAGAACCTTGATTGTATTCTTCTTTAACCATTCTGAAATAGATTATGATATGTGCTTTGGATTATTGTTTTGTTGGAACATCCAGTTGCACTTTAAACCAAGTTTTGTATCTGAGAGTTTCAGATGATTGGCCAATATCTTTTGGTATGCTATGGAATCCATTTTACAATGTATTGGCTAAATTTTCCTGTGCCATTAGAGAAAAAACAGCCCTATAGAAGGATATTACAACTCACATGCTTGACAGTAGGTATGTTGTTTTCTTTGTATGCCTCACCAGACTTTCTCTAAACATAATGACTATCAGCGTAACCAAATAGCTCGATATTTGTTTCATCACTCCACAAAACATTTGACCAGAACTCATATCCATCATTCAAATGCTGTTTTGCAAACTTTAAGTAATTGTCCTTGTGACATTTTCCTAAGAGTGGCTTTTTCCTTGGCTTGCGACCATTGAGACCTTCACCATGCAATACTCAACTTATGGTTGAAATGGAAACTCCAGTTCCACTTGGAACCTCACAATTTTTCTACTTGTTCTTGGTGAAAGAACCTTCTTTCTTCCAGACCGAAGAAGTCTTGTGACAGTACCAGTCTTGTACTTCTTGATAATAGAAACAGTAGTTGAAATTGGGATACTCTAAATGCTTAGAAATCTTCTTGCATCCTTCTCCAGCTTTATGACAATAAATCATTTTCTGTCTAAGATCATCAATTAGCTCTTTACTTTTTCCTATTGACATCTTGGTAATGACAGCAATCATCCTATGCCTAACCCTTTTATACTCTAAGAATGGTCCAGCTTTTTCTAGACTTTTCTAAAATGAGGTTCTGCATTATCATATTGGAATTTCTAGCACCTTGTAGACAATACTATCATAGCATCAAAGGGTAGGAATACTTTTGAATTAGCATTTTTGGAGTTTTGCCCCACAAAAATTGCTGAAATAAATAATTGTAGACATCTATTTCTTGTAACTTTTTCTCCCCATCCACAAAAGCAAAACTTGCTACAATTTTTTTTTTCCTAAAATTCTTTGTTTTTGGAAAATGTCCAATGTCCAATTGAAAAGATCCAATGCAGCTTGCAATGCAGACACCCAGCTTTCATACCACAAAGTCTGTACTTCCATTTCACAATATTTGCAAGTAACAAGACTAACAAGACCTTGTAAATAATGATTATGTATTATCCCGATTGTATTGAAAGATTTCATCTGATTTTGCAAACTATTGTAATAAGCGTGAAAGAAAAAAAAAGTACATTCCTTTTTGTCCAGCAAGGACCACAGATAGCATTACTGTCATCAACCAGTATTGAGAGGAACCATACTTTCTTGCACCAATATGGACCACAGTAAGCGTTACACTGACAGGAAACCAAACTTTTTCAGAGTTCAAGTTCAGAATTTCAAAATGATGATGATGATGATGATGATGATGAATGATGACTCGAAAAATATGTTTAATGTTTAATTATTTTATTTTTGTGTTTAAATAAACGGCGCCACAGCACGTTTTCCACTGCAGTACTTGTGTGTGTTTTAGTTCCTGCTTCTGCCCTGACGTCACCACTCCCTCCCAGCCTGTCACAATGTCATAATAAACGTGTTCCCTAGTATATTTTCATGTTGACAAAACAGTTAATTGTCATTAAACTCGGATGAATATACATATGCATGGATAAAAGTGCTTGGGGTCTGCAGAAAAATATGTTGGGAGAAAAAAGAGGAGAAGGATATTTTTACCTTACTTGGGTGACTTATTTCTCTTACTGTATGACAGGTTGTGACGGTGCAGTGGGTGTGGGTGTGGAGCAGACGTCACAGAGTCACTTCTGAATTTGCAAATACCATACCACAATGGTAGGGTGAACTTTATTAACAAAAAAACACAGTTCAAAGCAACAAAAATATAAATCATAAGTTCCAACAAAGCGAGTCCCTCTCAGCTCCTTGGGTGCACTTCTGGGGTGGTGAAAAGTGCAGGTGCTCAGGTGCTTAAGTGTCCAGTTCTGTTGACCGGGGTGTGTGGTGTCCAAGGTGAAAAATGCTGGCAGTGGTGCGGCAGCTCCTTGGCGTCAGGGATCGCTCTGACAATAAATACAAACATGTAGCACAAAAATAACCAAATAAACAAACACACAGCTCAGGAACCTAGCTCCAGTATTACCTCAACAAGCCTCGCACTTACAAAACCACTGTTCCTCTCAATCAATTAACTGTGGTCTGGGGGTTTTATGGATCAATCTATTTATTAAACCTTTCTCTTGAGGTATTTAATCAAAATGTGTAATACCACAGTAATCTATTTCATTGCAAAACAAATAGCAGTTTTTTTTTGGACAACAGAGATTTTGGCATCCATTTATGAATTGCTGTGTATCTGTTATATGTCAGATTGTCTGGAGAAGGGATCAAAAGATAATTCTAAATAGTATAGGAATCAAGTATTGATATGCAGCCTCTATTCAAGTGTTCACAGCATGTGTTACCTCCTAGATCCAAAGTCTGGAATAACTTTGTGGCTTGGCTGTGTCAAATGGCAATTGCATGCAACTGCAGTTTATTAAAGCTTTATTAATAATTGGAATAGGATCTAACTGTCCCAATTTCAACTGGCAAGTCTTCTAATTGAGGGCAGTGATGAGCACCCAACAATCTGTGACCTTTTTAACAGGTGAGGCACAAATCTCAAAATAGTTATTACCACCCCGACTCATTTTAATGCATTCAAATAATAGACTGCAGTAGTTGGAAAATATACCCATCAGTTAAAAAAAAAAAAAAAAAAACATTAGTGTAAACAACACTGAATTTACAGAATTATGAATACAAGTTTACATTCTACATACAAGTTATTAATATGTGACATCAGCATGGAACATTTGCTATAAAGACACAAATACAATATCACAAAATAATTAATTCAAAATGAATAAGACAGCTTGTCATGTTGTGGCAAGAAATGTCACCTTATACTTTATTCTTTAAAGCAGAAGACTGGTGAGAAAACATTACATTGTTTACATAATTAGTGCTAATGCTTTGTAAGCAAAGTATATTTATTTTGAACATATAAGAAGTTGCATAGTGAAACTAAATCTTAACAGTGTGCACTCAACGTCATATTGTTTTGTGACCTGTATTTGGGTCGCGACCCCCACTTTGGGAAACCTTGTCGTATATATTCTGAATTTCAAAGAGCTTTAATAGAATGGCCAATATACATCATTTGACATAATTTCAAATGTTTGCCTGGAAAGTAATCTTATTCACATTTTAAGTAAATCATTCTTCACACAGCTAAGTTGTAACAGACATTACATTTTTTATACCATCAACCATCCTGCAAAAAGTACAAGTTTGATTTAATTTTTCTCAATGATTTGACATAGTTTATATAGTCTGAAGGGCCCACACACTTCAGCGTATTCTGAAAGACAAATATTACAGAGATATGTCCTTCTGTTAGCGTCAAGTTTTCAAATCGTTTGTGAAACAGGTTTCACATTTGTAATAGCAATAGCATGCGTAATGAGTGATAGCAAGCAAGTTACATACATATGAAATATCAATACAATTTATCTAACTTTAATATTTAGATTTAATGAAGTAGCAATCAGGAATACAAATTTACATTTAATTGCTTCAGGGAAAATTGTTTCTAGACAATTTTGAAATTGAATACCCCTTTGCTAACTAGACAAGCAACGCACATATTACAGGCCAGAAAATAATGTTTTGGACAAGTACAGAGCTTTATATTTCACCATATCATATTTCCATGGTTGTGAAGAATCTGTTTTTCTAGCATAATGTTATGCTCTGTTTCAGAACACATCAGTTACATAGCCTATGCACTAGACAAGAGCTTCTCAAACTCGGTCCTGGGGACCACCTGTGTCTGCTGGTTTTCATTCCAACCAAGCTCTCAATTACTTAACTATAGCCTTAATTGAACTGATAATTGGCTTAATTAGACCTTTTTACTTGTTTTCAGCTCTTGAACAGTTGCAGAGTTCAAGTTAGCCGTAACATTTCAAAAGTAACTTGAACTGCAGTTGAAATGAAAACCAGCAGCCACAGGAGATCCCCTGAAAACCAGAAGCCAGAGGGGGTCCCCTGAAAACCAGAAGCCAGAGGGGGTCCCCTGAAAACCAGAAGCCACAGGGGGTCCCCTGAAAACCAGAAGCCACAGGGGGTCCCCTGAAAACCAGAAGCCACAGGGGGTCCCCTGAAAACCAGAAGCCACAGAGGGTCCCCTGAAAACCAGAAGCCACAGGTACAACCTAAAGAGGTGATATCAGACTGGGTCAAAGTTCCATATATTGCATCATTCATGATGTCAAGACACTTTGTCTTTAGTTGCACGGTCTACTTTCAACACCCCTGTGGCAGGGCAGAAGCCATACTGCTGTAAGTAGTGAATGTGTGGGAATGTAAGGTTGGCAGGAATGGGGTTAAGTCTAATACCTGGTGCTAACTGGGGAGTGGCCACATGTATAAAGTAGCCAGAAATCCTTTGTTTGTTGGAGGAGTTTGGGAGTGAGTGTTTGTGCTGTGAGTTTTGTATTATTATTATTATTATTATTATTATTATTATTATTATTATTATTATTATTATTATTATTATTTTGTAACTTGACAGTGAAGGCTAATGCCCTGCTTAGCTCACCCACCGCTCACATCCTGACAAGCTGTGAATTAATTAAATGAGTAAATGATGAATTAAGGCTCCAGCCACAGGTGTATAAATAGGGGATCACAGGTATTAGTGATTAATGATTAGAGTTGATGCTGGTGATAGAGGTGGAGGTATGTGCTTTGTGTTACGTGCTGTCCTGGCCTGTGTTTAGGTTTCATGAGTTTTTTGTAGAACCTTTTGTTTTGTTAACTGTGTTTTAGTAAATGTTTGTACCTTCTTGTTTTTGTTTATTTGTTTATTAAAAGTGTGCCGTTGTGCAATTCAACTGGCAGCTTTTTCTGTATGAGTCTCTGTCCCTGCCAATAGAATCTGGGCTGGGAGGCTACTGCACCCTTCAACTGTACAAACGGCTTGGGCTCAAAGCCCCCAAATCTGCTAGATTCAGGGGCTAGACTTTGGTTTCTTGCACACAAAATTATTATTGGTCAGCAAAAAAGAAAATTCTCTTTCTGGGTAAAATCAATTAATAAATTCAGTGTTTTTATGATTATGGCCACGGAAAATTCATGCTATCTCGAATTTCATGGAAATCGTACATTTGATTGCCTTCCATGGAAAATATCCATTTTATTTTACTTACACTACTTTTCTCATGTAGAAGCAGCACTATAATAGCTGTACATGGTCCACTGTCATTTGGTTACTACGGCAATAGGGTCAAACAAATACTGATTTTATGATTGGCGAATTCCTCGTACTGTACAGTGACATTTCTGCATACTACTAGAAATTTACAAAATGCATATAAAGAAAAACACAAAGGCTTTGGTTTTGTCATTTCAGGTTTGCAGTTATCGTTTCTCCCGTTTTTAATATTTTGGGATTAGAGGCAACACAGACATTTTAATTAATGTGTCAACATAAGTTTTAAAGGTTTACAAAACACAAAAATGTTGCTGAAATTGCTATTCAAGGTTGTTTTTAAAAAATCAATTTTGTCTGCTTGTTACTTTTTTGAAGGCAACACAGACCACTTCAAACAATATGTTTCCAGTAGAAGTTTGTTACATTTTTAAAGATTGTTTCAATAGCAACACGAGTTCCAATTTTACAATCTACATTTTAAAAAGTTGACTCAGCAGCTAGACTAAATGTTAAAATGTTTCAGCCTTGTTTTTTTGGTGATGTTCTTTATGAACTATCAATGATAACACATTTTAGGAAACTTACATCTGTAGAATATAATGTAAATAGAAAATGTGTTTTGCTGGTGAGTTGGGTTTTTTTTGGAAAAACAAAATGGCAATTTTGTGACACGGTTTCATGAATTTTCTGGCCCAATATTTATGACCAACGGTTTTCCAGTTCCGTTTTATGTTGCTATTCAATGAACCCTTGAGATAGAAGGACACTCACTGAACACATCACTGTTTTTTTTTATGTTTTTTGTTTAATATTTAACACCGGTATTAATAATTTGAAACAGGAATTGACCAACAAAACAACAAATTAATAACACAAAATAATAGGTTTCACATACACAACACCAAGCCAGCAAGATTTTGGACAACCGTGATTATTACAGGTTTTATTCTACTATTTGATTTATCAGAGACCATACAAAAAAATGGATGTACTAAAACGGGGCATCATAATTGCTCTTTAAGCAAAAGTCTCATAGACGGCCGAAGTGGGCGGCGTCAGAACCAGGAAGGAATACACGCAGACAGAACAGATGAATTGAAATGATAAGGACGCTTGCTTGCGCAGGTTTATTGCAAAATAAAAGGGTTTAAACAAACAGAAACAGGACAAGGCACTCTACGCCAAAATAAAAGAGACAAACAAAAACAGACTATACTTAACAAAACGGTGCACGGACAGACACACTGACAAACACGGTGAGTTTTGAATACACAAGTATCGGGCTGGTCCCACCAGCACGCAATAGCAATTGTTGTAAACGATTTCTCCTCCTCTCTCTCCCGTTCTCCACTCACCGAACACCCAAAACCAAGTGGGTGAAAACATATTGCTTTTATGCAGCTGTACCAAGACTCGATTGCTAATCAATCATTCAACATTAATAAAGTGCAATTCCCCGTGCTCACATATTATTACTTTTTACTTGCACGTGAAGTGCTGTGCAATCCTTGTGCCTAAATACAAATATACATTTTAAACACTTGTGTTACACCCTTCCTTAGACCCGTTTATATCCCGTGTACCAATGACTATACACCAACATTTAACACACCACATGCAACATATAACAGATAATATACACAGGGGCAGGCACTTTGTCACAGCAAATTACTGTACCTCATTTTTTACAGAGCTACATTTTATTCTGTTTTTTCTAACTGAAAATGTGTCACTCTACTTTGTTGAAAAAACATAAATCAATGGTCTTTTACAATAAAAATGTGTCTTACATCTAGGCATTGAGCTGTTTACTTCTACATAGCAGAAAAAAAAAAAAAACTGTTCCAGAAAACTATGGCTCACAGTAGAGAAATGTTTCCACTGCTAGATGCGTGCTGTATTAATAGTTGGTGAAGTTATAACAATTAAAATATACGAAAAACACAGTCCAACCTTGCCGTTCAATGGGCTGAACGCCTCTTCTGAAAATGCCTTATGTGTAAAAAACATAATCTATTGTATAGGATACAGCCTATGTGATAGTAGCTGCTTACATTGTAACCACTTTGCATTTAACATTTATTCTAAGTTGAAGGTGATTTTTGTGCCAGTTTCTTTAGTATGTCAGATCCTTGGTAGCCTTCTTTCTACTTACATATATCCTTGTGAAATGCCTTGGAACAGACCACCTTGTAACGTAGAATCTGCAAAGAGATAATACAAAGGCACTGAAGAAAATAAATGAGTGGCTGGAAGTCTCTGTCACAGAATAGGATTCTGGCAGACCGGCTACTGTGAGCTTCAATAGACCATCTGCTGTTAACTTTTGGGAAGTTGATTTCATTCTCCCTTCCAGGTCAATACCTTACAGAGACAATACCTTAGGGTGAGGTAGAAGTCATTATTTGCCAGTGTAATCATTTTTTAAAGTGATGACTAACACTCCCACAGCATGAATGAGGCATTACAAGTAGTCAGGTCCTCTCCCATATAAAGGGTCATGGCCATACTGATCTGGGAAATCACTTTCCAAATATGCTGCCAGTGGAGAACACACAAAGCCATAAACGATCCCACGGTGTTTGATGGGGAAATCGAAGCTGACATACTGTAACTGTAGGACACACTAGCTTTAATCAGGTGTACTGGGGAGATGATTTACCACAAGCAGGACAGATTGAGTGTGTATGCAAGCAAGCAGATGGTTGATAACATTACCAGACCTTTCCTTTTGTTTCCTGTGATATTCTAGGGAGGTTTATATCTCCTTGAATGGAATTATTAATCTACCGAGACTGCTTTAGCTGATCTCAGCACTTTACACAATTCAAAAAACATTACACAAAGATCCAGGACATGTGTTAAGTGCTTCCATTCACTTACAGCACAGCACTAAACTTGACTGCTCATACTAGCTTTAAACATCTGCATTGCAATGCAAAATAAAGATCCCATAAAGTTAAACTTAAAGATAGCTCAAAATGAGGTATAACTTGTATTTGCTAGCAGAGAAACCCCATGACACCCATTATGCTAAGCAGACAGCATTTACAGTTATGTTATCATGTGTCTGGAATGAAGTTGTATACTTAAGAAATCCACAATGAAAGTTAAAAATGCACATAACAGAAACACAGCTGTTGAGAAGAAATCTAAAATATGTAAGTCATATCAAGTGGTGAACCCATGACATATGTATATCTTGAGTTAATATACCTGTTAATTAGTGTTATTTAAAGCATTAGTTAAATGTTCATGGGTGTCCCATTGCCCCTGCGTTAGACTGAATACATTTGACAGGGGGTGACTATTTTCCAATGACTATTTTCCGGAACTCAGTGTTATAATGTTTTAATGGTCAGTACAGTACTTTAGTGCATGGCCTAGATTCCCCAAGTTGTAATGTTTGCCCATGTGTTAGGCTCATGTTGCCTTTTTACCATTGAATTTAGTATCGTGGCTCTAACTGATGAAGTGAGAATATTTCTATTCTTTGATGTAAATATGCCACTAATTACCAATTCAGTCCCATTGGCTCCAGGTTATACATCTTGTTCAGGGTAGTGTAAAAAAGAAGCAAGCTATAAAATGTTGTTGGTTAAATGTCTTGCAGTATCCACATTGAAATAATGAGGCTATTGTATCTAAATAAAAATAAAAAAAACATGTAAACATTATATTGTGATGATACACCCATGGGCCCTTGTGTTATTTTGAGTTTGTTTTACTTAGTTTTAGTTTGTTTTATTGGTTATTAAAAAAGAAGGCTACTAGCACACTTGTTATTCTCATTTCCATAGCTAAACAAATATGACATAATAGAAATATGTATCTGTTTTTTTTAATTAATATTGATTCATTGTTTAGTCTGTTGTTATTTATGAGATGAGCAGTTCTTGTAAAGTAATTCCTTTCACAGCTAAGAACTTCTTCCTTTATCTGCTGTAAAAACAGTGGTGGGGGAGGGAGAGGGCTGAAATCAATCATCCTTTTGAACTATCATAAACTGTCATAAAAAAAGAGTATTTGGATACTTTGATATTGAACACATTGTTATGTGGTCAATGGAATTCCATAAATAAGCTGCACATAAAGCTATGCTATATTGCAGTACTCAGAATGAACAAAGATGCTGATTTTACTCAAGTTTTATATGTAGTTAGTGAGAGCATTACAATGGCAACATAGCAATCTAGGATGTGCCAAAAAAACCTCCACATTACCTAATAAGCAAATATGTGACCCTAAGCTGAGGGTCATCGAGAACAGATGGACTGTATTAAGGAGTCATCAACTAGATCATTGTTGCCTAGATAGAATTAATGCTAACCTAATCAAATATTCCGGTGACTTAATATAGTGTCAAATATATTACTTACTCCTATAAAAAGTCTATCATAAAAAGAGGTTGTTTGCAAATTATTGTTATTATTTAATTATTTAGCAGATGCTTTTATCCAAAGTGACTTACAGAAAATATAACAATATTAAAGTATATAAATTACAGGCAATAACAATGCAAAGCATACACATATACAATATATACAAGATAAATATAAAGGAAAAAATACAAAAAGATATATAAAATAGGAATTTACAAATAAATATTGAATAAGTGAGTTTTGATAAGATGACAGAAACCAGTAAAAGACTGAGCAGTCCTGAGGAGAACAGGTTCCATCACAGGGGGACAAGGGAAGAGAAGGAGCGAGCACTGGAAGAAGCAGAGTGAAGAGAAGGAGCAAGCACGGGAGGAAGGAGAGTGAAGAGAAGGAGCACAGGAGGAAGGAGTGTGAAGAGAAGGAGCACACTGGGAGGAAGCAGAGTGAAGAGAAGGATCGAGCATGGGAGGAAAAGAGTGAAGAGAAGGAGCGAGCACTGGAAGAAGCAGAGTGAAGAGAAGGAGTGAGCACGGGAGGAAGAGAGTGAAGAGAAGGAGCAAGCACTGGAAGAAGCAGAGTGAAGAGAAGGAGCGAGCACGGGAGGAAAAGAGTGAAGAGAAGGAGCAAACACTGGAAGAAGCAGAGTGAAGAGAGTGAAGAGAAGGAGCAAGCACTGGAAGAAGCAGAGTGAAGAGAAGGAGCAAGCACTGGAAGAAGCAGAGTGAAGAGAAGGAGCGAGCACGGGAGGAACAGAGTGAAGAGAAGGAGCGAGCACGTGAGGAAGAGAGTGAAGAGAAGGAGCGAGCACTGGAAGTAGCAGAGTGAAGAGAAGAAGCAAGCATGGGAGGAACAGAGTGAAGAGAAGGAGCGAGCATGGGAGGAACAGAGTGAAGAGAAGGAAGCACTGGAAGAAGCAGAGTGAAGAGAACTGGAGGAGCAGAGTGAAGAGAAGGAGCAGCACTGGAGGAACAGAGTGAAGAGAAGGAGCGAGCACTGGAAGAAGCAGAGTGAAGAGAAGGAGCGAGCACGGGAGGAAGAGAGTGAAGAGAAGGAGCGAGCACTGGAGGAAGCAGAGTGAAGAGAAGGAGCGAGCACGGGAGGAAAAGAGTGAAGAGAAGGAGCGAGCACTGGAAGAAGCAGAGTGAAGAGAAGGAGCGAGCACAGGAAGAAGGAGAGTGAAGAGAAGGAGCGAGCACGGGAGGAAGCAGAGTGAAGAGAAGGAGCGAGCACTGGAGGAAGCAGAGTGAAGAGAAGGAGCGAGCATGGGAGGAACAGAGTGAAGAGAAGGAGCGAGCACGGGAGGAAGCAGAGTGAAGAGAAGGAGCGAGCACGGGAGGAACAGAGTGAAGAGAAGGAGCGAGCACTGGAAGAAGCAGAGTGAAGAGAAGGAGCGAGCACGGGAGGAACAGAGTGAAGAGAAGGAGCGAGCATGGGAGGAAGTAGAGTGAAGAGAAGGAGCGAGCACGGGAGGAAGGAGAGTGAAGAGAAGGAGCGAGCACTGGAGGAAGCAGAGTGAAGAGAAGGAGCGAGCACGGGAGGAAGCAGAGTGAAGAGAAGGAGCGAGCACGGGAGGAAGCAGAGTGAAGAGAAGGAGCGAGCACGGGAGGAACAGAGTGAAGAGAAGGAGCGAGCACTGGAAGAAGCAGAGTGAAGAGAAGGAGCGAGCACGGGAGGAAGGAGAGTGAAGAGAAGGAGCGAGCACGGGAGGAAGAGAGTGAAGAGAAGGAGCAAGCACTGGAAGAAGCAGAGTGAAGAGAAGGAGCGAGCACGGGAGGAACAGAGTGAAGAGAAGGAGCGAGCACTGGAAGAAGCAGAGTGAAGAGAAGGAGCGAGCACGGGAGGAACAGAGTGAAGAGAAGGAGCGAGCACGGGAGGAAGCAGAGTGAAGAGAAGGAGCGAGCACTGGAAGAAGCAGAGTGAAGAGAAGGAGCGAGCACGGGAGGAAGGAGAGTGAAGAGAAGGAGCGAGCACGGGAGGAAGGAGAGTGAAGAGAAGGAGTGAGCATGGGAGGAAGAGAGTGAAGAGAAGGAGCGAGCATGGGAGGAAGAGAGTGAAGAGAAGGAGCGAGCACGGGAGGAACAGAGTGAAGAGAAGGAGCGAGCACTGGAAGAAGCAGAGTGAAGAGAAGGAGCGAGCACTGGAGGAAGCAGAGTGAAGAGAAGGAGCGAGCACGGGAGGAACAGAGTGAAGAGAAGGAGCGAGCACGGGAGGAACAGAGTGAAGAGAAGGAGCAAGCACTGGAAGAAGCAGAGTGAAGAGAAGGAGCGAGCACGAGAGGAAGAGAGTGAAGAGAAGGAGCGAGCATGGGAGGAACAGAGTGAAGAGAAGGAGCGAGCACGGGAGGAACAGAGTGAAGAGAAGGAGCGAGCACTGGAAGAAGAGAGTGAAGAGAAGGAGCGAGCACTGGAAGAAGCAGAGTGAAGAGAAGGAGCGAGCACGGGAGGAACAGAGTGAAGAGAAGGAGCGAGCACTGGAAGAAGCAGAGTGAAGAGAAGGAGCGAGCACTGGATGAAGCAGAGTGAAGAGAAGGAGCGAGCACGGGAGGAAGAGAGTGAAGAGAAGGAGCAAGCATGGGAGGAAGAGAGTGAAGAGAAGGAGCGAGCACTGGAAGAAGCAGAGTGAAGAGAAGGAGCAAGCACAGGAGGAAGAGAGTGAAGAGAAGGAGCGAGCACTGGAGGAAGCAGAGTGAAGAGAAGGAGCGAGCACTGGAAGAAGCTGAGTGAAGAGAAGGAGTGAGCATGGGAGGAAGCAGAGTGAAGAGAAGGAGCGAGCACGGGAGGAACAGAGTGAAGAGAAGGAGCGAGCACTGAAGCAGAGTGAAGAGAAGGAGCGAGCACGGGAGGAAGCAGAGTGAAGAGAAGGAGCGAGCACTGGAAGAAGCAAGTGCGAACTTTGTCTCAAGTTCTCTGCCTCTGGGCTTCTCGGAGACCTGGAGCTCCTCCTGAAGGCCTCCGCCTCGCTGATCGACCTGCCTCCTTCTCAAGCCTCCCTTCAAGCACGGTCCTCAAGGCGCTGTAGCTCACTTCCCTCTTCTCCAGTTGAGCACTGTCCCTCAGTTGTCTGAACATCTCTTCCGCGCACGGCCTTCTCTACAGAGCTTCTCTTCCTCGCTTCGCACCTTCTTGACTCACAGAGTGAAGCGACGCTCGTGCCCGTATTCTCGCACGAGGTCTTCCGCTCGAGTGCGCTGACCTTCGGGGGAGCGAGCACTGAAGAAGCAGGCGCTTAAGAAGGAGCAAGCACGGGAGAAACAGAGTCAAGAGAAGGAGCGAGCACTGGAATAAGCAGAGTGAAGACAAGGAGCGAGCACTGGACGAAGCAGAGTGAAGAGAAGAAGCGAGCACGGGAGGAAGAGAGTGAAGAGAAGGAGTGAGCACGGGAGGAACAGAGTGAAGAGAAGGAGCAAGCACTGAAAGAATCAGTGAAGAGAAGGAGCGATCACGGGAGGAAGGGAGTGAAGAGAAGGAGCGAGCACGGGAAGAAGAGAATGAAGAGAAGGAGCAATCACTGGAAGAAGCAGAGTGAAGAGAAGGAGCAAGCACGGGAGGAAGAGAATGAAGAGAAGGAGCAAGCACTGGAAGAAGCAGAGTGAAGAGAATGAGCGAGCACAGGAGGAACAGAGTGAAGAGAAGGAGCAAACACTGGAAGAAGCAGAGTGAAGAGAAGAAGCGAGCATGGGAGGAACAGAGTGAAGAGAAGGAGCAAGCACTGGAAGAAGCAGTGAAGAGAAGGTGCGAGCATGGGAGGAACAGAGTGAAGAGAAGGAGCAAGCACTGGAAGAAGCAGAGTGAAGAGAAGGAGCGAGCACAGGAGGAACAGAGTGAAGAGAAGGAGCAAGCACTGGAAGAAGCAGAGTGAAGAGAAGGAGCGAGCACTGGAAGAAGCAGTGAAGAGAAGGAGCAAGCACGGGAGGAACAGAGTGAAGGGAAGGAGCAAGCACTGGAAGAAGCAGAGTGAAGAGAAGGAGTGAGCACGGGAGGAGCAGAGTGAAGAGAAGGAACAAGCTATGGAAGAAGCAGAGTGAAGAGAAGGAGCGAGCACGGGAGGAACAGAGTGAAGAGAAGGAGCAAGCACTGGAAGAAGCAGTGAATAGAAGGAGCGAGCACGGGAGGAACAGAGTGAAGAGAAGGAGCAAGCACTGGAAGAAGCAGAGTGAAGAGAAGGAGTGAGCACGGGAGGAACAGAGTGAAGAGAAGTAGCAAGCACTGGAAGAAGCAGTGAAGAGAAGGAGCGAGCACGGGAGGAAGAGAGTGAAGAGAAAGAGCAAGCACTGGAAGAAGCAGAGTGAAGAGGAGTGAGCACGGGAGGAAGAGCGTGAAGAGAAGGCATATCAAGTCTGCCAATGGAGGATTAGCAGAGAGGGTCAGAAAGAATATAAGGAGACACGAGGGATTGACGATAGGAAGGGGCAGTATGATGAATAGAGCAATAGGCAAGAGCAAGGGTCTTAAATTGGATGCGAGCAGAGATCGGTAGCCAGTGGACAGTACAAAGCAGGGGGGTACAGTGAGAGTAGTGGTTTTGGATGAATGCTATACGAGGAGCAGAATTTTGAATAAGATGAGTGTGCGAATAGCTGAAGTAGGGAGACCAGCGAGGAGAGATTTACAATAATTCAATCTAGAATGAACAAGCTTGAACCAGGAGTTGAGTGGAATAAGTAGATAGAAAAGGGCAAATTCTTTAGATGTTGCTAAAAAAGAAACAACAAGTATGTGTTAGTGAAGAGATGTGTTGAGAATATGAGAGGGAAGAGTCCAAAATAACATCTAGGTTTCTAGCAGGTGGAGGAAAAAGATTGATAGCACCAAGGGAGACTGAGATAGAGAGGTCAGAGGAGAATAAAGAAGGTAAGATTTAGAAAGGTTGAGTTTGAGGTGATGTGAATGTGTCCAAGATGAGATTGCTGAGAGACAATCGGAAATGAGGATATATGGGAGTCAAAGGAAGGGAAAGAGGGAAATTAACATCAGCATATAAGTGATATGAGACCTAGTGAGTGGGTATAGAGCAAGAATAGAAGGTGTTCTAGAACAGATCCTTGAGGTACACCTTTAGAGAGAGGGTGAGGAGAAGTGAGACCACCACGCTAGGAAACTTGAAAAGAACAGAAAGATAGGAGGAAAACCAGGCAAAAGCAGTGCCTGAGATAAGATCAGAGAGAGAGGAATGAAGAAAAGCATGATCTACAGTGCCAAAGGCAGAGAAGAGGTCAAGGAATTAGAGTGGAGGAGAGGGAAGCAGCATGAGCAGAAAGGAGAGTCAGTTGCAGAGAGTAGAGAGTTAGATACAGAGAGGAGAGAGTTAGTTACATAGAGGAGAAAGTCAGTTACAGAGAGGAGAAAGCTAGTTACAGTGAGGAGAGAGTTACAGAGAGGAGAGAGTTAGTTACAGAGAAGAGAGAGTTAGTTACAGAGAGGAGAGAGTCAGTTACAGAGAGGAGAGAGTCAGTTACAGAGAGGAGAGAGTTAGTTGCAGAGAGGAGATAGTTAGTTACAGAGAGGAGAAAGTTAGTTACAGTGAGGAGAGAGTTACAGAGAGGAGAGAGTTAGTTACAGAGAAGAGTGAGTTAGTTACAGAGAGGAGAGAGTTAGTTACAGAGAGGACAAAGTTACAGAGAGGAGAGAGTCAGTTACAGTGAGGAGAGAGTTACAGAGAGGAGAGAGTTAGTTGCAGAGAGGAGAGAGTCAGTTACAGAGAGGAGAGAGTTAGTTACAGAGAGGAGAGAGTCAGTTACAGAGAGGAGAGAGTTAGTTACAGAGAGGAGAGAGTCAGTTACAGAGAGGAGCAAGTTAGTTACAGAGAGGACAGAGTTACAGAGAGGAGAGAGTCAGTTACAGAGAGGAGAGAGTCAGTTAGAGACAGAAGAGAGTCAGTTACAGAGATGAGGGTGGTTTCTGTGGAACATGCAGAATGGAACCCTGATTAGACTGTGTGCACAGTAGAATAGAAGCTGCATCAAAGGAAATGGCACGTTGAGGAGAAATGAGCACACAAGGACAGCACAGTTAGGTGCAATTTACTATAATCCCCTTTGTTCCTTCCAGCCAGCAATGTACAAAAATAATGTATGCAAAAAAAATATTATCTTCAAATGTACCATAATGTGTAATCAGTAGATCTGACCAATGAAACACCCTTTTTTATTGTTTGGCTTAGTTAGCCTAAACTTGTGTGAAGTTGGCTCTGTGCTTCAACCAGATTCCTGAGGCTGAGCCAATACAATACATTCTTAAACACCAGAAAAGAAGGAGAACAAGGACATCCTGGGTATTTCAACCAAAAATACTACAAAACTTGTTTTGCAATTACCAAAAAACCAACTGATGCCAGCAATTCTTAATATACTATCATTTTAGTACTGTATAAACCAGGGCTTCTCAAACTCAGTAATGGGAACCCCCTGTGGCTGCTGGTTTTCTTTCCAACCGAGCTGTCAGTTACTTAACTAGACCCTTAATTGAACTGATAATGTGCTTAATTAGACCTTATTGCTTGTTTTCAGCTCTTGAACAGTTACATATTTCAAATTAGCAATAACATTAGATAAGCAATTTGAACTGCAACTGTTTAAGAGCTGAAAACAAGTAAAAAGGTCTAATTAAGCCAATTAACTGTTCAATTAAGGGTCTAGTTAAGTAATTGAAAGCTTGGCTGGAATGAAAGCCAGCAGACACTGGGGGTACCCAGGACAGAGTTTGAGAACCCCTAGTATAAACATCATCCACCATGAATGTATAATAAACCAGGGGTATGCAACCTTGGAACTGGAGTGCCACATTCCTGCAGGTTCTGTAGGTATCTCTTAATTATTAATTGCTAAATACCTGGAGCACATGGTAATTCTGACCAATTAAAGCAAACATTGAATCAATTAGGGATTGGGTAAAAAAAAAACCACAAGTGGCTCAACTTCCTACACGAGTGAAAGGGAGTTCAGGCAATCTTGATTGGACATGTACAGTATGCAAACAAGCTCGTTTTGTAGCAAAGGATGATGAATAATAATAATAAAAAAATCTTAGAGAGTAAGACAATCTGTGCTTGAATTCAACTGATTTTAGGCTTGTACTTAATATGTACTGTACGACTGGCGCAGACTACAAACCCAAATTAAAACCAGGAACTGAAACAGACTACAGAAACATTGGGAACACCAAAGGATTTTAACAACTATTTACATATAGACAAGCTTTTGAAAAGAGCTTTGAAACAGACTTTAAAGAGTGAAGTGTAAAATGTTGTCATGATGTTAACAATGAAAGGAAAAATGACAGGTACGTTTTTAAGCAGTTTTTGCAACACGTTTGGATGTGTAACGTTATATTTTTCAGAACCCGCTACTTACTCTTTAAAGGTATTGCATTTCAATCTGTTATCGTTTGTTGACAAGTATATTATACTTCCATTATTTGTTTGCTGTTGAAAATAATGGAGTATGCATTACAGATAATCTCTTCAGCAGATAAGTGAGTTATGGTCAGAAAATCCTGGCACTAATCAACAGTTCAATCCACAAGTTCCTGTCTGTGTAGTTTCGTTATCTGGGGAATATAGCATCATTTTTCCAGCTGAATTCAAAGAGTGGATGGTGACGATAATACAAGCAAAGATACTGTCAAGTAAGTGCTGCTTATCTTCCAGATTCAAATAAAAACTTGAACTATAAAAGTTAAAGTTTTAATGGAACTAACTTTTTTTAAAACATATATTTTTAAAAGACACATTGCTTTACAAACCTGAGTCTTAAAAATAATTTAAGACAAAGAAGAATGAAATAACATAAAAAATTTGATTTCTTATCCCAGTGAGCAGGATCAATAGAGATAGCGGGCAGACATGAACATTTCTATACAATAGGGAAGCTCGACACTGAGCACTATGCAAAAAGTAAAACTCTAACTGAAATAGTAACTTATTAAAAAATCTTTTTACACAGTCTGGCTCTGGATGATACAGCAAGCCTGCACCATGGGCCACAGTATAGGCAAGGACATAGAGAAGAAGCAGCTTTTCAGAAGCTTGTTTAAACCTTATTACTGCAGGCTTCTCTGCATCAGGCAAGGGAAGACTTGGCCTACGTTTTCAAATATGGCTTCTATGGTAAAAAGAAGACATCAACAGATTGTTAAGTACAGAACATGTTTTAATTTTCTCGTTGCTTTAGCTAACTCCCAAAGCATGCAGTTTCACAATCGATAGCAACACTCAGTAACTCCTAAGCCACACACAGACTATCTAAAATAAGACAGACTCATCGCTGGAGTTTAGCCTAACTGAGCTCAATCAAGCTACTAACAACCAAACAAGCAAAATGGGCCGAATGGCTTCCTCTCATTTGTAAACTTTCTTATGTTCTTAAGACTCTTGTGTTTTGGACATAAGGCCCTTGTTTTTTTAAAAATTGCATTTGTCCAGATGACATCATCACTGAAGCTAAATCCCACATTTCTAATATAAACAGAAAGGATGCTATAATAATAATAATAATAATAATAATAATAATAATAATAATAAACAACATGAAATGACATAATTATTCTGGTCCTCACTTATCACCCTACCAACTGAGAAAACTGTGCAAACTTAAAAAGTTTACAGCAAGACCCATCTACAGTGTCAATGTTCAAGACCCCCACTGATATAATTTGGAAGAGACAAGAATCTCAATAATATGTAGTTCACAGCGAGATCCGTCCTTCTGGGAAACTTTTAAAAGGCATACCATCTGTGGGATCAGTCAGTGCTATGGAACAAACTCTGCTCGGAAACAAAGGGAACGTGAGTTTATCTTCAAACTTGGAACTTTAAAACCTCTTGGAATGAACATTCTATTCTGATAATCATGACATCATCCACAGAATTAAAAAAAAAAAAAAAAAGCTTATTGGACTGTTTACTTTTCTTTCTATACAATTGATCCAAAATGTCCTAAAGCACATGATTTTTTAAACCTTTTGTGTACATGCAAAAATTTTGTGTATATATATATATATATATATATATATATATATATATATATATATAAAACATGGATGAAGGCTATATTTGCATCCTGAGCCATTAAAAAAGGCAATATACCACAGTAGTGACATCAAAAGAGCATATATTTTCTAGAAGATCTTACTTGACCTTTGAGCAATATTTGACACCTGTGCACCCCAAGACCATTTTCAAACAGAATGACTTATTTCAAATCACTCACAATTCGAGGTTTTTAGGCACTTTTAACAAATCTGTCTCTGTAAAGATTTATAATCATCCTCCACCAATGGGAGCACCAATCAAGCAAGAGAGACAAACAATCATCGACTGCGACTAAAAAAACAAAAACAAAAAAAAGAACATACCCCATTGAAACACCTTTTCCTTAAAAATACGTTATTTTGTGCAGCTCATTATTTACCAGATAAGGAGGCAGTGTGATCCAGTGCTTGTAACCAGAAGGTCACCGCTTCAAATCCCACCTCTGTCACGGACTGACTCACTGTGTAACCCTGAGCAAGTCACTTCACCTCCTTGTGCTCCATCCTGCAGATGAGATGTTAAATCAGTGTCCTATTCACAGCCTACTTCTGTAAAATGCTTTGTGATGGTGGTCCACTATGAAAGGTGCTATATAAAAATAAAGATATTATTATTATTACCCAGTTTAATTCACTATTCCTAAATTAGCAAAAATAAAATTATATTTAAGATTCTTTAATATTGACTTAATTTACATTATTATTATTCATTAAATTCACTTGCAATTTGAACCTTCACACCCGTTTAATGTCTTTTTTATTACAAATAATAATAGATGGGCTTCAATGAGTTAAAGGAAAATAATTTCATCTCGGGTTTCTGTGACAGTTTGTAAACTACTCGACCTAACGGTCTCGCAACATAAAACCCTGTACCAATTTGTATCATGCAGTGAATAAACGTTTCACCAGTGCCTGAATAACATCAGCTCGTAATGGTCTAGACATTATTGTTTAACATTTATTACATAGAATATGGGGGTACAGTTATAAAAAATGCACACATAATATTATTATACAGTATAAGCCTGCTGAGCAAATATAACTGTAATATTGGCTGGTAACACTGGAAGCTAAAAGAAACCCACAGCACTGAAGATTTAACTATATCATAATGTAGTAAATAGACATACACTAACTTTGCTATAGTTTACAATTTTATGGTAACCAATTTAAAACAAAAACGATGACATACAGGGTGTTCAATGATTAATGTTTACAGATAGAAAATGACAACTGAGGTTGTGAAACTTTAATTTCAGAAAATCTTGCATGCGCAGGTCGGCGGTATCTACTTTTTTCAGTCTACCAATAAACTGTTACACCCTAACTGAATAAAGACTAACACCCAGCTCCGTTGAGTTTGGAAAATAATCTTTCAGCTAATGTGCAAGAAACTTAACATGGCATGACCAATTCACATTAAAATGTTTGCTTTAGTCTATTTTAATACATTTGAGAATTAAGTAGCTCAAGTATCTCCAGTGATGTTGCTTGGTTACTACTTGTTCCTTCTTCCTTTGCTTTTAAGTTCTCCTTCAAAAGGATTAGACAATAACGTGCAGTTGCGTTTTTCCCATAACCTAGCCCTGTGCTATGTAGAGTACTTAAAATTCATTCTTATAACAAGACCAACATTAAGGTTGCATGGTTACAACAGAAACAGAGCCCCTACGCTGCAACTTCAACACAAATCCAATACTTCCAATACACAGTGTCTACTGTGCAATGTCATCCTACTGCAGCAGGTTAACTTACCTCAACATTATGAAGACAATATTATTAAATATACTCTACTTGGACAGTAAAATAAAATGTTGAATGTATGCAAAACTGGAACATCCCCTTGTCTGCAAACATGCGTGGTCATTAAATGGTCTAACATTCCTACAAGCGGTGCCTAAGTTACGTGCCATTGTTCAGAAACAGTTAGACTGAATTATCTCTGTGAAGCCTTGCACTATAACAAAGTAACCTATTTGGTAATACTAAGTGAAGTATTTAAAATGGAAAGATTTAGGTTAACATGTCCCATTAACTTACTGTAAACTTAGATTTAAAACCAAACAGAATGTTTTAAATAAATGTTAATGATCTGACTGCCAAAAATCTGCGTCAAAGATTTGGTTAAGTAATACCCATGTGCCAACTGTTCTGTATCCAAGCACACTGTTCTTATAAACCCTACTCTAGATCATCAAGGAAAACAGTCATAACCCTTTATTTCTTGTAGTTAACTAATGCAGTATAACACTGATAAACCTCATAACCTTCCTAATCTGAAAAACTGCAAACAATCCAATGCAATGTTCTGTATATACACTGGGTCACATTTACTATACCACCGATACAACAATGGTGCATTTGCAGCAAACAACAAAAGTGTGCATTAGGGATCTTGAATTAAAGCTGAATTACAGTTTTTATTTAACTGTATGCAACATTACCAGTTTGTTTTTACATTTATGAAAGAATGGTGCCAATACAGCACTTCAGTAATGTTTTCATTAATTTGGACAATAGTATTATTTTATGAAATCTTTCATTTCAATTAGTTTTAAGTTTGTAGTTCATTATTGTTTCTGCACATTAAAATGTTGTTAACATGGGGAAAAGAAGACAACCAACAACCCCAACCTATAAAGAGTAAAGGTAAAACATTATTTATAGCTTTGTCTTTTGGCAGGACTACGTTCTATTGCTGCATTATTTATGTAATTGTTAACATTTGTAAATTTGAGTGTTAAAGGGTCAGATATTTAATAATAACTTCTAGCTGAGTCTAACATAATCCCTGTAAAACTTCACTAATGTTGTTTGAAAAATTGGATGTTTCTTTTTTTTTTAAATAGTGATCTTATTACTCACTTATTACTCAGCAGTTTTTCTTTGTGGTTCAGCTTTAGATGAAGAAGTAATTATGGGCGTTCCTGCATAAATTTGCAAAAAAGAGGTGGAGATAGTGCAAATGCAAGTAGTCCATAATCGGTACTCTTCCTGGATCCATGAGAACCGCTAAACGTTAACGGCATTGCAATACTTTACAATTGCATCAATATGTAGAAACTTATGAAACAATTCTTGAACACTTTTAAACAGTCCGCATTTGTCAGCGTTAAAAACGGTCCTAACTTTTTGTGCGTAGTGTGGGGATTGGTACCGACGACAGCAAGAACGGTGATTTGCTGTAAAAGAAAGTTATTTCTTGTTCACATAAACGTCCTACTTTTTTCTTCCAAAAAGTATGGGCGTACGGACAAGTACAGTTTTACTTCTGGTTTAAGGTCGGTGTCCATAAGCCGAGTCTCGGTGTTTAAAAATTCGACATACTAAAAAAGATTATATATATATATATATATATATATATATATATTATAGATATATAGAATATATATATATAGATATATATATATTACGTTACGTCCACGGTCAGCACTAGAATCTTTTCAGGAAATCCTTTATAGGGAAATCCACAAAAATGACTACAAAAGATTTAGAAGTGAGTAGTTTTTCGAGATTTAAGATTATACTGTCAATTTACAGTATAATCGTAAATCTCGAAAAACTACTCACTTCTAAATCTTTTGTAGTCATTTTGTATTACTTTAGTATAAATACATGTTAATTTGGATTCATATGTTGTTTTTTTCTGACTTTATGTGAACGAAAAGACACAAAAGCGCCCGTTTTCTCATTGGAAATAGTGATATTTTGAAATTTACCTGTCCTGGTCACAAAAGCAAAGTTTGTGGGGAATAATAGCCATTTTCTATACTTTTGAGGCATAAGCAATTAGGAAATAACACTTACTACCCAGGAACAAAAAAAAAAAAATTGTTACAAGGTGTAATAATAGGTCTTCTCCATTATGAAATCCCATCGAAGGAGAAATAAAGACAGCAACTCTCGTTTCAATTAAATCCATAGCCCAAAGGATTTCTCAATTAAAGCAATTGTCTTTATTTGAACATATTAAAAACCACAATATACACAACAATGGCTTACGCCTTTCAACCCGTAGGTCTTCCTCAGAGCACAATAGAAAAAACTAGGTGGGTGTAGAGCAAGGACTGTAAACACTATTGTGGAGCCACGTGCTAGTTTCATTACGGACACGCAAGCTGGAATTAAGAGAACATTTGTGGGATGTAGAAATCAAAAAAGATCTATAGAACGGCAACGTGGTTTGTTCGAGTGTAAAAGAACAAACAGACCAAAGTGCTTGGCCTTATAGAGAATTTCGGTGTAAATTAGTAAAGAATCTCTATGCAGACTGCAGCGCATCAAGTGTAACAAGAACTCTTTTAAAAAGTGCACGTACATGTACAGAGTTTTATGCTCATAGTTGCAACTGATTGTTTGAAAAGGAAATTTCACTTACCTGTGCAGATGTGGAGTGGACTTTAATAAGGAAACAAAACCAAGTACAGTACAAAAACAGACTGCTAACAGCGCTTAAAAAGACAGCACCATCTGTACTTGGGATCGCATTGTGATTAGTAGGTGGGACGCCATTAGGAAGAGTACTAACAAACGGACTACAGTTATACTTACCTGTGGAGGGCTGCAAACCCTCTACTCTGGAAGACAGCTTTCAACATGCCAGGGTCTGCTGGAGAAACCATCTTGGACTATACACTAAGTGCAGTAAAAATACAAAGCTGCATAGTAGTTTTACTAGTGTTTTCATTTAGTGTATTTTGTTTAAGTTTGAATTTTTTTTCACAGTGTGGGAATAGAACAAATGTTTAGATACTGCCCAGGGTGGCCAGGATTTGTTTTGTTTATTTGGTTTTGATTATCTACAGCACTGTATATAATAAAGAGTTTTCTATTGCAACTGAAGTCTTCTTCCAAGTATGCTCTTTTATGCTGCCAGTTGGTTACCACACCAAATGAATGATTGCAATATATTTCACTATATATATATATATATATATATATATATATATATATATATATATATATATATATATATAGATATATAGAAGAGAGAGAGAGAGAGAGAGAGAGAGAGAGAGAGAGAGAGAGGAGAGAGAGAGAGAGAGAGAGAGAGAGAGAGTCTCTCTCTACTCTCTAAACTCTCTACACTGAGGAGATGAGAGAGAAAGAGAGAGAGAGAGTGCCTATAGAAAGATTACACCCCCTTGAACTTTTTTTCACATTTTGTTGTGTCAGTGCCTCAGAGTTTCATGCATTTAATGAGGGTTTTATTTCCCCTTATCTTAACACTTGGTGGAAGCACCTTTGGCAGCAATTACAGCTGTGAGTCTGTTGGGATAGGTCTCTACCAACTTTGCACACCTTGATTTGACAATATTTGACCATTCTTCTTTACAAAACTGTTCAAGCTCTGTCAAATTCCTTGGGGAGCGTTAATGGACAGCAATCTTCAAGTCATGCCACAAATGTTTCATTGGATTTAGGTCTGGGCTCTGACTGGGCCACTCAAGGACATTTACCTTTTTGTTCCTTAGCCACTCCAGTGTAGCTTTGGCTGTGTGCTTTGGGTCATTGTCATTCTGAAAGGTGAACTTCCATCCCAGTTTCAGGTTTCTTACAGAGGTTTTCCTCAAGGACTTCTCTGTACTTTGCTCCATTCATTTTCCCTTCTGTCCTGACAAGTGACCCAGTCCCTGCTGATGGGAAACATTCCCATAACATGATGCTGCCACCACCATGCTTCACAGTAGGGATGGTGTTTTTTGGGTGATACGCTGTGTTGGGTTTGTGCCAAACATAACGCTTTGCATTTGGGCCAAAAAGTTCAATTTTAGTTTTGTCAGACAACAAACTTTTTGCCACATGGCTACAGAATCTCCTGAGTATCTTTTGTTTTTGCATACTTCAAATGGGATTCAAAGTGGGCTTTCTAGAGTAATGGTGTCCTTCTTTCCACCCTACCATACAGGCCAGATTTGTGGCGTGCTTGGGATATTGTTGTCACATGCACACTTTGACCAGTCTTAGCCATAAAAGCCTGTAGCTCTTGCAAATTTGTCATTAGCCTCTTGGTAGCCTCTTTGATTTGTCTCCTTCTTGCTTGGTCATCCAGTTTGGAGGGACAGTCTGATCTAGGCAGGGTCTTGGTGGTACCATATACCTTCCACTTCTTAATAATCGTCTTGACCGTGCTCCAAGGACTATTCAAGGCCTTTGATATTTTTTTATCTGTACCTTTCAACAACTTTGCATATATAACTGTATATGTTTGTAAATGTATCATTTAAATATGTATATTACCTTTTCAATATCTGAACTAACAACATAACTATAGATTTAAGATGCATAAATACATGTATAGTAAAATCAAAAGGTATTGACTGATTTAACGGTTTTTATTCTGAACTCAGTTGCTTTTTAATGTATCTGGTGTGACATTCAAATTCCCTTTGTTGTCTGTTTGAATTCTGCACTTCTGACCCTCTATGCATTCCTCAGAACTCTTCAAAACAAAAGTGATAGTTATGAGTACTGAGGAATTTACATCCAAGTGTTTCAGCTGGTCTACCCTTATACCCTGACCTTGCATCTACTTCAAATATGTTGCCTTTCTGTCTTTCCATGTATCCAGTGTAAATCTTGATCTCTACGGGTTTCTGCAGAACCATGGTGATACTGAAACTCGCCCACTGTTTCAACAGCTGTGAAGCAAATCTTGCATTGCCTGATACAGTAATTATACAGTAGTAAATAACTTGAATTTGCTTTAGTAACTGCTGCTTGATGCTGCACTGGTTTGGTAAAAGAAGCATGCAACAATAACGATTATACCATTTTATTATTGTCTGTAAACACTGTAAGACTTCTTTGTAGTTTCATAACATTTCCTCCGGAGTGAATCCCTCTTCCTCTACACCTTTACAGTAATTGTAAAAGTATGCAGCAGCAGCATAAATTAAAGCACTATTTACCTTGTTGTTTCTAGAAATACTAATAGTGGGTGAGTGCCAGAGTCTACACAGATATATTCTTCAGTTCTCCAGTGACTAATGCTAATGAACTCATCTAGACCTACTTACCTGTCAATGGTGTTTCATGTATTACATCTGCAGTTCATGGCTACGATCATGATTTTAAGCATTGAGAAGAAAGGCCTTTTTTATATGTTTTTTTTTTTTTTTCCTGACAAAAAGATGGACTTCTTCAAGTATTTTGTCTAAGTCTGGCCTTGAAAAGCAGTTGAGAACTGGGTGGCTGTCCCTGAGCCACATTGACCCAGTTAGATCAGTATTTGGACTGTCTGGCTTGGACCTCATTAAGGGCTTTGAGTTCTTTAAGTCCAACTTTTGGCGTGGAGTATCTTTTAGTTTTGAGGCAAAAAAGCTGTTCCCTTTCAAATTGCAAAATCTCCCAACTTGGTTTTGGCATCTGTACTCATGGATGACTCATGGATGTTTAATCACCCAACTAAATAGCAGTAACTATGACTTGGACACTTGTTTTTACACTCTGACACGCTTTTTAGAAATTATAGCCTGGATAAAGAAAGGTGTTATTATATCTCTAAAAGAGTAAGGGTGGCATAACACCAGATATTAATGACTACCTATGCACACTTGTGAGGTCCTCATTTGTATTTAAGGAGGTGCCCCCATACTGCTTGCATACAGCCTGTGACCAGTTTGGCTTGTGTTGATGTCAGACCAGGAAGGATAATGACAACAGTTTTGGTGAGTGAATGCGCTGTTGCATGGTTTAATAATAAACAAAATGTTTGAATAAAACACACAAACACTGGCACAAAACAAAACGGCACAGTGGCCGAAAAAGACAGATAAAACATGGAGAACCCTAAACACGCAAATATCCTGCTGAGCTATGTCAACACAAGTAGCAATTGCTTTAGTGCCTAAATACAAATATACATTTTGAATCACTCATGCTACATAGCCCAATTTATAATTAAATTACATTTTTATAATTTATATTCTATTTGTGTACCAATATATACACACCAATAATAACACACCACATACAACATAAAACACAAAATACACACAGGGGTGGGGCACCCCACCACACACCCCTTTAGATTCCTTTAAGCGTCCAAGCCAATGGTATTATCCACATCTATCACAAATCCACACGTATTGGTTTTGTTTATTGTGAAAAACAAGATATTGTACGTATTCAGAAAGCACAACCATCTAGTTTAATGACATGGACCTCAACCTATGGTCTTCTTAGTACATTTGAAATACACGACAAAATAGATTGGTGTCAGAATGGGCACATGTGTAGTATTATATCCAAAATTTCATTTTTGCTAAATATGCCTGTGACAGGTGCAAATAGTGTAGTGCAGAAAACAATGCAATCCAAACAGCAATTCTTCAAAAACTCTGTGTTTTATTAAATAAAACAGAAAAAAACACCCCTCTACCAGCAATGGTATCGGGGGGTACACGGCGAGCATTTCAAGTTCAAAAACAAACAATTATAAGTCCCCAGTGCCCAAAACTGTGCTCTCCAAAAAGTTGGGTCTGTGGTGTGTGCTGTTGTGCGTTGAAGGAAGTGCTCGGTGAGGTGTGGACTGGCTCCGTGGCTACAGCCCCTCGCTCTCACTCCTCCCCTGCAAAAGACAAAACAAACACATAACAAAAAATAACAAAACACAGCTCCAGCCGTCAGTTCTACGTTTTCAGCGCAAGGCAGCATACTGGCATAGCTGCTTCCCCTTTGTACCCATACACTCCTCCCTGCAAACAACCCGTCGCTATGGTTTCTCCAATAGAGGGCCGTCCCACAGCTTCTTGCAATGGAGTCGTTCCGGGTATGTGCAACTACGCACTCCTCCTAATATGGTCACCTTCCAGTTTCCACCTACCATCAAGGCAGTCCATCTAGGAAGCAGCATACCACCATCCTTACCCGGCGCCCCTTTCTCATTGGGAGGGAGATTTACAACATCTACTCTTTCTCTCTCTATCACAATGCTAATACAGAATCCTGTAAAAACACATCTGCCAAATATGACTTTGTGAAAAAGCTGAGCTCAAGAAAAATGTATATGAATAAACTGTCTTTGAATAATTATTCTCTAGTCTGTCTGTCTGTCTGTCTAGTAGTACAGCAACTACTTAAAGCCCCAAAGTGATTTTCCTGGCAAAATAACTTTATACTTAACAACTAAATAAACAACCGCTCACAACGAAGAACATAGGGCAGCTTTGATGAGGTGAATGATGGGCACTGTAGAGAACACTGAAACCTACTACAGCTTCAGAAAAATAAACAGCATGTTCTGGAGGGAACTGTGGATTATCTGGATGCTGCCTGTGGAGAAGTCTGGAGCGAACATGAATGTTTATTCACCTAGATATTAATAACTGCAAAATCAGATCTACTTCCTCACCTGCTGACAACAATGCACAGGGGAGTGTTTGAGATGACAATCAAAACTAGGATACCCAGGCTCTGCAGAAGGTGAAACAGCATTGTGGCAGGCTGGCGAGTGGATAGCAGCCCAGAGACAGTCTGCAGTTCAAAAAAATATACTTTTATTATAAATAAACACAAAATAAAAGTGCACAAGGGCAAAATAAAGGGATTTAAACACAAAAAAAACAAACTTACAAAAATAAAGGTTTCCAGGCTGGGCAATGCCGTCACTGGATGTAGAATTCACAAATCACAAAAAACCACAAACACCAACCTGCTTCCTCAGCTCCCTCCTCCTAAATGAGAAGCAGAGGACTCCTTTTATGTCAGGTGGCTGGACGCTGATTGATCGTTAATTAACCTAATCAACCCCAGCCACCTGAACATAATAAACCCAGGCAGGTAGGGGAAATTAACCCCATCCCTGCCAATTTAAAAAGGGCAGAGCTTTGCTCTGCCATACCCCCCCCCCCCCCCCCCCCCCCCCATGTACAACGTACACCGGCCGCAATCGGCCAACTTCCCCCTTCCCCCCACCCCCCAAGAGTCCAATTATGTCCCTTGGGTGGGCTGTTATGGTGGGTGGTGGTGGGCGGGGTTGAAGTCAGAGCCCCCAAGCCTTCTTTGGTTGAGGGTGCCCCAGATCTCCAAGGTAGTACAGCGACGGCGGCCCGGCTCCCTCTGGTTGCGGAAACTGGGTCGGCCCGGCTCCCTCTGGTGGCGGAGGCGGGAACGGAGGCCCGGCTCCCTCTGGTGGCGGAGGCGGAGGCCCGGCTCCCTCTGGTGGCGGCGGACCCTCGGCAACCCTAGAAAACAAAAGCAGTCCCAAGCTATGCGGATCAGCAGGCAACCCCAGGCGATCCAAATGAGTCATCCCTGAGCAGAGCGGGCGTGGCATCCCTGTGCAGTGCAAGGCAGGCATCCTTGGGCCATAGCTCCTCCCCTCTGGGCTCTGAGAGCGGTGGCTCCTCCCCTCTGGGCTCTGAGAGCGGCGGCTCCTCCCCTCTGGGCTCTGAGAGCGGCGGCTCCTCCCCTCTGGGCTCTGAGAGCGGCGGCTCCTCCCTCTCTGGCTCTCAGGACGACGGCTCACCCCTTTCCAGCTCCCGGGAAGGCAGCGCCACCCTCTTTATTGCAGTGACTGGGGCATCTCCCATGTCTACCACCAGGTAATTAACCACCATGAGGGCAACCTCTGGGAAGGACTCTGGGTGGTGTTGTTCCTCCCACTGTTCCCACCTCTCCCCATCTCGACGCCACAGCGTGTTGATAACTATAGGGAGATCGTGGACAAGGTCTGCCTCAGGGTGCATCAACTAATCCCAGATCTCCTGGGACGGTGGTGAAGGTGGTGGTGCTGGAAGTATTGGGGTGGCCCCTGATGCCCGGGGCTGAATACTGCACCTCTTCCTGGGCCTGGTTGTAGGGGCATCCTGCCCAGTTGTGGCCGTCCTCCTCACTTCGGCCACATCAGTTTGCTGGTGGCACATCTGGGCAGGACCACCAACGATGGTCCTCCTTCCCGCACCAGGAACACCAGGGGAAGAGGCTGGCCGGGTCCTCCAGCGGTGGCTGCAGCAGCTTACATTTCTTCAGCTGCTGCTTTTCCTGCCTTTGCCGTTGTCTGCTTTTCTTTCCCATAATCCAAAAAAAAAAAAATTCTCCCAAAAATTCCAAAAAAATAAAATAAAATACTGCTCTGAGCCTCTATGTGGCGCTATCCCACAGCTAACACCATATGTGGCAGGCTAGCAAGTGGATAGAGGCCCAGAGACAGTCTGCAGTTCAAAAAAATATACTTTTATTATAAACATAAAATATAAGTGCACAAGGGCAAAATAAAGGGATTTAAACACAAAAAAAAACAGTACAAAAAACAAACTTACAAAAATAAAGGTTTCCAGGCTGGGCAATGCCTTCACTGGATGTAGAATTCACAAATCACAAAAACCACAAAAACCAACCTGCTTCCTCAGCTCCCTCCTCCTAAATGAGAAGCAGAGGACTCCTTTTATGCCAGGTGGCTGGACGCTGATTGATCGTTAATTAACCTAATCAGCCCTAGCCACCTGAACATAATAAACCCAGGCAGGTAGGGGAAATTAACCCCATCCCTGCCAGTTTAAAAAGGGCAGAGCCTTGCTCTGCCACAAGCACATTGAAGGGATTGTTACATATTTGCTTCCTAGTCACGTAATAAAGTCTGAAAGTACACTTCCACTAACCAACAGAAGAGCCTCAGTCAGAATATCAGACAATAAATCATTTACCGGATCCACTGCACTAGGATAGTGAGCCTGTATATATGACAAAAACTATGTTTACCCAAAATGTGTCAATATATACAGTATATTCACCTTTTTAAAGTGTCATGAGTAAGGCCCTGTGTAAATCACAATTTCATGGGCTGTGTGGAAATCATGAAATTATTTCATACAAAAAAGTCACATTAACAAAACTACCACCCTGCTGTGTGCCTGCGTGTGCTATTCACCATGTGCAGTGATTATGTCATGTGACTGTATGCAATCTAGGCGGGAAATTAAAATACTACACACTGTAAGCAAGAAAATGGATGTCTCTAAAAACTAAAAATGTGTCTGCAGCAGATCATGTAAAGCAGTTTCCAGCAGAGTTTTACACAGGTAAGCTCTTCTGTACGTTCTGCAACGTTACTGTAGATCACTGCAGAGAATCAGCTGTTGACAGGCATTTACATTCAAGTGTTCACCTAAAGAAAAAGGTGGAAATCCGGAGCCGTACAGTGATTGCTTTGCTTGCAAAGAAACAAAAATCGGTGACTTCATGTTCCAAAAGTCCAACTGAAAACCGTGAAGCACGAAACACATTCAGCTTTGTTCTGACAGAGGCGTTTGTTTGCGCAAATATCCCTTTTGAAAATCTGGACAACCAAAAGTTACATTAATTCTTCAGACCTAAAGTTGCCGAGTATCACAAGCAGGAGATTATGGAATTGGTAAACAGTCTGGCTGCCTGTCAGTGGTCACTGACAAGTCGACTGATGCCCAAGATCAGTATAGGTTACTGTGGCAGTGTGCCTTGCCCATGTGTGGATTTTGTGTTATGTGTTGCACGTGGTGTGTTAATGTTGGTGTATAGGTATTGGTGCACGGGATATAAATGGGTGTGTGTAGCATGAGTGATTTAAAATATATAGTTGTATTTAGGCATGGGGATTGCATAATCACTTCACATGCAGATAAAGTATGTAATAGTATGTGAGCACGGGAGTGCACAAATTATTTCACATGCTGGGGTTCAAGTGAATAATTAATTGGTAACTGAATCCCGGCACAACAGTATATATAGATGCACGTTTTACTCACTCTGGGTTGTGTGTTCGATGAGTGGCGAACGGGTGTGGAGAGAAGGAGAAAATAAAAAGTAAGAGAAAATAACAAATGCTACTAGTGTTCGTCCACTGTCTATTTTGTTTGTCTATTTATTTTGGCCTCAAGTGCTGTGCGCTGTTTTTGTTGAACTCTTTTGTTTGTTTAACAAATGCACTGAGCGCCACAGCGTCTCAGCTTCACCTGCCAGTACTGCCTTTCTGTGTGTTTCTTTCTGGCCTGATGTCACCCCTACAGCCAGCCTGTTCACAGTTACACATTGTATTTCTTTTGCAAGACCTAAATGGTGAACATGCATCTGACGTACTGGAACCGAAAGCTGTCCTTGCAGATACACTTTACCTGCAGGCTTGTTAATTACAACACCGTTTCACAAGCTATTGTAAAGTGCTTCAATAACTTTGACGTTGATGTTGATGTCAGTGCATGTATCTCTACATTTTATGTTTAAAATAATAATAATAATAATAATAATAATAATAATAATAATAATAATAATAATAATAATAATAATAATCTGTACAAATAATTTATAAGAGCTCTGTGCAAATTCCACAAAATATGATGCTTTAACATGACACTGCCATGAATTTTAAAGAACATTTCTGCTATTTTCACAGGGCCTTAATCATGAGATTTTTTAAATGAAAAAGGTAGACTGAACATTGATTTAGCAGATCCACTCCACCATTAGTTTTCGTCTAACTTCATTTTAGTTGAATTTCTAACATTAGAAGGATGTGAAAATGACATCCGATTTGGAGAACTGCACACAATGCAGGTGTATGTAAGTGAAGGTAAGTGAGTACTTACCTTCGGTGAAGACAGATTAAATGCTACATTGATGACAGTATATTTATGTCTGAAGAGCTTGTGGATAAAGCCACTGGGATAGATATCAAATAAGCAACCCAAAAGACATATATCTATTATCCCTCTATAATCTACAAATGAGCATTTATGTTAGGAAGTTACAGCTAAAAGATTCCTTTAATGTCACACTTTTGCATGAGTAATATTTAATATTATCCAATATCAACAACAATTAAAAGACAAAAATCAAGTAGACAAACAATTCAGCTAATATCTTGATTATTCTTTTTTTACAAAAAGTACTACAGTTTTGTTCACCCGTAGCTCTAATTTAACTATCCTGACATTAAATTGATTACATTCCTGTTTAGACCTCATTCACACAGGTGCAGACACAATGCATTAGAACTCCATGCATAGTTTCTGTATTTATATTATTAAGAGAACACTGACAGTCTTACATGGTGGTTTTTGAAAAGTATTGCTTCTGATTGGCTACCCTATCTTTTTCTTCGGGATGTATGTTCAGTCTCATCTTTTCATCTACATCTAAATTGTCTGGTCTGCTTTGTAACTCAGAGTTGTTTCCTTCTTGCTTCTGTCTATCATGCTTCTAAAACTCAGGTGATGGAGTAGCTATGCTTGATTTCAGCAGTCTAAAGTCAGGCCAAAACATGTAGACTAAACTGTAAAGTCACACATGGGCATGAGACTCTCCAGATGCCTACTGTTCCTTTTTGGAAAGTCTCTGCAGGAGTCTCCTGGCAAGCTGTGTCAGAAAACGGAAAGATTGTTTCCAAGCAGCAGACCTAAATTAAACAACGGAAGCATACACTACAGATCTAAAGTAACTGCCCCATCACATAATAGAATTTTAATACCTTATAAACATTCTTTAACTACCGTTCCTTGTTGCTGAAGAACCCACAATGTGGACAGTAAAGACTAGATAAGGGTCGACAGACTCTACAGAGCTAAAAAAAAAAAAAAAAAAGGTTGATATCAAGCCACAAGAAGTATGTCAAATCCATTAGTTTCTTCTGCACTGCTCAAACTGTGATTAGAACAAGTTTTGGGGCCTTGAAAAATAATAGCATGTTCATTCAATGATTATAACAATGGCTACCCTGAGGTGTGAGGGAAGCTAAATTAAGTCTTAACAGATAAAGTTTGTGGTTACAAATTCTAGTAATAGCCTCTAGTAGGTTAGAAGAATGACTTCTCTTCTACATATTTTTCCCCAAAGACAACAATAGTAGCTGCAATTAATACAAAATACATAATCTGTAATAGAACAATGTCCTGAGGTATTTAATTTGTTTTTTTTTTTTGTTGTTTTTATCCCCTATAAACTGTGTTATGCAAAGGCAACGTTCAAATTGTTTTTTGTAATAAGAATATTGCTTAGAAAGTTTTGTCCTCTCTTATGAAATATTATGACAAGTACAAATGCCTTTGGCTGAATTAATTCTCTGGTCTATAACAAATAAAGAAGTACTAGGGTACTACCGTATGATGCTAAGCTTCCAAGAAAAGTTTGGAACTATTCATTCTCCAGTGGCATTCCATTGCTTGTACCTTTGCTGTTTGGTGAGGCACCCAATTAACAAAAGCTTTCAACATCAGTAGCTTATATTTTTCCAGCCACATTAAAATATCTTCAGGCTGATAACCATGGAGACTGGATGGTGAAAAACACAATCCTCCATAAAAATACTTGAGTTGCTTACTGACCCATTTTATACAGTGGAAAATGTAAATAAAAGTATATACTTTCATTAAATATTCAGTTGCAGAGAGGTCTAGAAAGCAGAATCAAATTAGTGTCTGTAAGTAAACTATTGTAATTATTTTAGAAAACAACTTGTATGCTGACCATTTTTTTAGCCAATACAAGCTATAACCTTGATAATTTTGTATAAGATTAAAAACGACATGCAAAATCCATGAACTAGCATTATGGTGCTTCATCCAAAATGTTACAGTAAATCTCATACATCATATCTTTAAACATTCTCTACTCATTGCAATCACCACGCCAACTTATATTTGATAGTAAAATTTTGGTTTCCCTTTAAAAAAGTTGCAACAACCACATTAACAATTGGAACTCAAAAAAGTAAGATGTTAACCAATCTGTCTTTTTTCATCCTGTCTTCACTAAACTGTAAATCATCATCTATTTGGCCAGCTGTTTTAAAGCAATCATGAGATATGCAAGATGACCATACTGGATGAATGTCAGGGCCATCTGACAAACTCTCCAGGTAGTTGTAATTCCTATCGTCTTTCAACTAAATACAGCAAATAGTTAAAAAGATATTATCAATCTTTTTTGGAGACGACGTAAAGCACATGATTACCCAATGATGAAAAAGGGCCCCCTCCAATGGGAGGTTACTGAAGCTAAAGTATTATTTCTGAATACATTACTAAGCAGTTATGATAACTGGCACAGGGTTTTTGTTATATTTTAATATTTGTAAATGCAGGCTGCCAATACAAGCAAACATGCTTGGCATACCCTCAGTACAAAACTGTTGAATAGGGCTAATGGAAATGTGTACATCAAACAGAGCTGGCTCTTTTTATTTAACTGAGTCAAAAAAAACATATGAATACGAACTGAAGCAAAAACAACTTCAATAAGAAATTAAACAGAAAGAGAAAATAAATATTTGGCATAAGAACTTCTTTACTTTGTTTTATTGAGCTCATAAATTATTAGTGACTTAAAAGAATCCACTTCATCTCTCCTTCTGCCGACCTTCTGTTAAGATGCATACATGGACCTAAGTCACCTAGTGAGAGTTATTTTTTATGGCCTCAAATTTTATTTATTTTTTATACCGATATATACATTACAGTGGTCATTTCTTCTTACGTGCACTATACGTGTGCAGTTTGGTCACCAAAACAAATATATATATATATATATATATATATATATATATATATATATATATATATATTTTTTTTTTTTTTTTTTTTAGGGTTTTTGCTTATTATCATTTTTATTTGCATCAAGACAAATATATTGCACGTCTGAATCTGCAGCATTAACACAGCTGTAAGAGAAGGACGTTTAAAAAGTTGGCCAGTTATGAGCAAACACATAGATGGTGTACAGAGATTGCTATTGCGTGTATTAAGGTTGAATGCAAATAACAGAAGCATTTTTGTCATGAAGGTTACAGGATACTTAAGATAAAACAGATGACTTACAGCTTGGTACAGAAAAAGGACTACATTTACCAAAAGTACTACATTTACCAAAAGGACTACATTTCTTTCAGTACCACATTTTACTGTATGAGTGGTTAAACAAATTTAATTTCCAGATCTTTTGTTGCTCTTGCATAATGGTTGCAAAATATTTTTAAAATGTTACGTATACCCACTGGTTGTTTCATACATTGTCCTGATGCATCTAAAAGTAGGATGTCTGACGCATAAACCATCTTTTACATCTCAAGTTTGAACTATGAACCCTAAAACATCAAATGGATGAGCAAGTTATCCGTCTCAATGGAGTTTCCATGACACCTGCGTGTTTTTTTTTCAGTAAGATATGAATGATCCATAACTATAAAACACTCAATAGTGGTATGTTTAGTAATATTAAAATAATTAATATTTAATTATGTTTCTACACAATCGCACATTTTACTACTGCAATATGTATCACTAAGCAACACAACAAACAGCTTTAACCACATTATATATAATTATAAGATATGTATGTAGTCTACCCCCCCCCCACCCTAACCCCACCGTATTTGTTTTGTTTTAATAGAGGTATGTTTAGAATTTATATTAGATCCCATTGATGCAATGCCAAACATTGCCTTCAAAGCTGACATTAACTGAAACAGCTATATACTGTAAAATACATACTAACTAAATCACTGTTATACATTATGAAGGCACCTTTGTCTAGTGCATTTATGTGGCCATTAATAGTCACGTAAATCCGTATCTTTGTAATCGATGCTCTCATTCTGCTGCTTGTTTTCACTGTTCAGGAAAAATAAAACTCAATCTGACTGCAGGCTTTTCGCTCTGCAAAAGAAGTGTACTGCATTCAGTATTCCTAACTGGGCTGGACTAACTAACTAACTAACTAACTAACAAACATACAAATCATTAAAACCACACTTTTTTTTACTTATCATTTTCCAAAATATAAAATATGTGCTACAGTGTTGCCAGGGACATGGTAATATTCCAGTTATTTCCATATTTGATGTTTTTGCAGAGGTTAGCTCCATAGTAACAGAACTTAATGTGGAACAAAAAAAGAGGCTGTATTTGTTGCTTGACTTATAAACTGTATCATAGTGTGAATCATCAATTTCAGGTCTAATTTCTAGGTTTAATATCTCACAAGACTATATGTCAGAAGAAAATTCTCTTAACACTACCTCTAGAAATAATGTGTACATTGTGTTCTTGAAGCCGTCATATTTAACCAAAGCATAAATTGACAAATATCAGCCACCTTCTAAGAAAAGAAAGCCTCCATATCTTAAATACAATGCAGAATATTTAGCACTTGTATTTACATGCACTTGATCCGAGGACGACTCAAAGCCAAGTGCGTTGTTTGTCGTGCAGTTTTGTCAAATGAAGCTCTTAAACTTGCAAAATTGAGATGCCGTTTATCTACAAAGCATTCAGAATGTGAAGAAAAAAAAAACACTGGACTTTTTAAAACAAAAGAAACGGGAACTGTGCTATCAGCAACTTCAATGTGTAAAATGATAACATTGCTTCATGAACCGGCAGAGAAGATTCAACCCCAAGGATCTCATTAAATGAGGTAGGTTAATACTGTACTTTTTACATGTACTTATACATATACATACAAATTAGTTTCAAAATGCTGCTGTGAAAAAATGCATGGCAAGTGGTCCTTGTGGAAAACTCCAAAGTGGCCCCTACATTGAAAAAGGTCTGGAACCACTGGTATAGTGCATGGCATTCTGTCTGGCCATCTGCAGATTGATCAGAATAAAGAGACACGCATACATACTGTAGGTTGTGTATATATATAATTGATTTCCATTACATGAGTAGAAGTTGAACTTCATGCTAATTTGAACTTGGCTCTCGCCAAGATAAGCACCAACTAAGACGTAGCTTTGCAGTAAACTAATGTGATCAATCTGCATCTCCATCCATTTGCATTGCTTTCCATCTGATGATGTAGATATCCTTCTGTCTGGTGTTGATTGCTGAAGTGTAATGCTGGCTCCAGGGATCAGCTCATTTTGCCTCCTGTCTCAACCACAACCAGTTGCTGCTCCTTTCTGCTGCTTCAGATAAGTTCTAAACTGTGCGACGCAACTCTTGGCCACTGAACCCGACATCTCTGAGAAACCGGGTTGTAGAGTGTGCCACAAATCCTCGACAACCCACCTCCACTGGGTAAACTCAGACTCTCCATCCTTGCTGTTCCACTTCAGCAGCTAGTTGAGCATACCGAAGTTTCTTCCTCTCATACACCTCATCCACAGCATCTTCCCATGGCACTGTTAACTCTACCAGATGAACAAGGCATGCTGATCCAGACCACAAGACAATGTCTGGTCGAAGGTTAGTGGTGGCAATCTCAGGTGGAAAAATAAGCCGTTGACCAACATCTGTCAATACTGTATATAGATATATATATAGATAAAAAATATAATAAATGATATAATAATAGAATATATATATATATCTATTATTATATAATATATATCTAATACATTTTTGTTCCCCATTTTTATTTATGTAAAAAAAGGGGGTCAAAATCAAAACATGTGTGTCCCTGTTCAAAAATTAAAAAGAACAATTAGCAAGGTGTTTAAAAACTAGTTAAGTTATTATTTTTAATATCTGAAGGCAAACAGTTCCAAAACAAAGATCTGTTAGTCTATATTTGTTCTTAGCATAGATATTTTAAACTAAAGCACTGCATTAGACCTAGGCCAGTTTCCAGATTTTTTAAGGCATGTTAAATAACATTTAGCCCACCTTTCCTACTGCCTAATAAACAACATGGGATCAACAGTAAAATGCCTGCAATTTTGTCTTTTATATGCCGAAAACAACCCTAGGCATGCAGATTTTGGGCCAAAATTTAACACCCTGGAGTGTGTTATTGATCTTAATAAAATGGCACAGACCACCTTACCCCTCCCAGAGTGAGCTGGTTGTCAAGTGAATCAGGCAGAGTGTTCTTGACAGTTTCAAGCCATGTTGACATGGTAACATATTTACACAGTTTGAAAAATGTGTTTCTTTTTTCAGATCCAGTTGTTATAAATTGTCCACAGGCTGTAATTGCAATATCACCTAGGATGACAGCGATTGAGATGACCATCATGTCGATGCACACACCTGCAAGAACAAGACGGATAAGGACTTCAGTATGTTATGAGGGAAACTAAGTTCGTTTGACTTTGGTAAGTAGTTGCAACAAATCTCTTTTATACCACTAGCCAACATATGTCCTTTTCATTACGACCACCACCACATGTAAGTACTTTGTGTACTGCATCTATTTGATTGATTTGATCATTTGGGAGCACTGCAACAATGTTAAATGAGCTAATGTGCTGGCGATAATAAAAAACACCACATGCATGCAAAGAAATGTATGATTTTCAAAACTGTTATTAGCAAGTCATCATTCCTTCCAGTAAAGGTAACAGAACTATGAAAAAGAAAAAAAAAAAAAATAACTTAACCAGGTAATTGTTATTTTAATTTTGTCAAATCAGTTTTCTGGAAAAAAAAAAAAAAAAAAAAAGCTCCTTCTCCTATACTACAGAAGCTAATGACTGAAAATATGTTCACAGAGGGGTTTCCTACACTTTGTCCAATTGTGTAGGATTTCACAGAATTAATACAATTGAGCTATATAAAGAGAAAGCAAAGTTTGAAAATGACACCAAACGTCTGTTAAAGATATTAAGAAAGAAAAAGACTTCATCATGACATTGAACACTATAAAATAATGATGATTGTAGTATTAAAGCTAAAGACAAGCAGTGTGGTATTGGTATTCAAATTGAGTTTCTGTACTTATTCAGTGCCCTGCTGTGATATTTTATGGTGGTTAAATCATCTCTTGTTTCTCTTACTTTGCCATAAACTCTCTTTTACGGATACAAAAATATTAAAAGTTGTACATGTCAATAGTGAAGCAATTCATAAATGATGTGAACAAGTTAATTTTCCGATAGAATGAGAAACAATGTGGTTTTAAAAAGCTGGTGTTCATTTTCAATAATGACGTCACAGAAGCCACGACACTGCACAGTACCTAAGGGTAGATTAGTTTAGACTGGTAATACTTGCTCTGTCTGTCATATGTGGGTTGGAAAAGCTGCACGAGAATAATTAAGTCTGCAGGAAAATCGAGTCCCACATTTACTTTGTTTTGTCCTGTTTACAAAGTTAAATCTCTCTTTGAAGCATGTAGTTGCACATGGTAAATATGTCATTAGCACTGGCTAGAGTTTGCATTATCACTTAGTAAGCAGATATTTTTAAAATGTTCACAAGCATTGTTGTGCAAATACCACCAAAACACACAATTCTTTCAGTCCCTTAGAAAGTATGACACATTACAAAAGACAAAAATCTTGTCATGTACATTAAGCATTAAGGAATCCTTCCTTAATTTGCCTAATAGACTATATGCTTGAACAATTAGGCAAAGTACAGTACCCGTTATGCAGACTCAGCATTACAATGCAAAGTAAAATATAGAATTAACTTTAACTACAAAGTTAAGAGAGCTCCTTAGACCTTTGCCATGGCACCTTGCATTTTCAGGAAACTACAGCATTGGTGCCATTTTAAGTGATGTCCCCTGGCATAGTATGCTGTGTTTTAATTTAAACATAAAAATAAATGAAATCATTTCAATGACAAATATTATGACTAGAAGCCTTTTTCATTGTGATTGAAAAAGACTTTGTGCCGAAATTGTTGTCACTAAATTTATTTAGTTTCCTTAAGTATTTCTAAATCTAGCTCTATTATGTTTTGTTTAATAGTTATGGATTAAATTAATGTACCAGGGGTGTCTTTCCATATTTCACTTTTCAGATATTCAGTCAATTCTTTTATGCAGTAAGTAGGCATATCTATCCCAGACACATTGTTTACAAACATAAATATAAACCTTGGAATGCAATAAAAATAATAAATAAATAGTACATAAAAAAAAAAGCAAAACCAAGGACATACATAAACAACAGATATGCTAAAATCCTTATTCCGAATGGTACAAAATTACTACTGTATCATTCACCCATGATAATTGTTTATTATTTGACTATTAGACACTTGAAGTCTGTGTTCAGGAGCTGCCCTTCACTTCCAGTTTCCTAGCACACAGGCTGGATTACAGAAGTAAGAGCCCAGCACCATCTGGTCAACTTTCCTTTCTGTATTGCTGTCAGTAAACAGCTGTCCATTCACTAGCTACACAGTGAGCTGATTACATCAGTCTCCAGAACGGCAGTGGAAGATATTGCAAGTTGGGGCCCTGCTGGTTGTCATCTAAGGAGTGAAAAGGTATCATTAGAGTTATCTCCAGATGCACACTTGAGAAGATCCTCTGTTTATTGCTGGAGACTGTCTACTGTTGCAGACTATGTTGGCTGCTTGGTTACCGCAATATATCATATAGACTTGATGCAATGTATGTATGTATGTATGTATGTATGTATGTCTGTATGTATGTATGTGATGTGGCAGAAGCTTTCCTGTTGCTTCATAACAGCATCTTGCACTTCATCAACCAATTCAATAGCCGTTGACACCCCAAAACCTTTCATTAAGCTGGGCGAGACTATAAAAAGACCAAATTGCACATTGAGCATCTAGGGATGCAGCATGGACTCAGCAAGTGGGCTGATAACATCTGCAACATAACAGGTCTGAGACTACAAATGTGGTCTTCTCCAAGTAGTTATGGTTGAAGCAGTCATGGCCTACAAGCTCTGCAATAACTAGTGAAGCCCATTGCATAACCATCGCCATGTGGACCATCCAAAAGTGCAGGATGGTATGCTGAAGCATGATATACAAATACTGTATAAAGTACAAGAGCAGACAGCATGAAGTCAAAATGATTTTAACCCTTTAGGGCCCAAGCTATTTTCGCCTGTTTTTTACTGTTAGATTTGTGCCGATAACTCTAAGGTTACAGGCACATGTCATACATTAAATGAATATGCACACACCAGGCTTTCATTAAAAAAAAAGGAAACACCAACAGCATTGACAACTGAATCTGTCAATCTGGCAACAGAAAGTGTGCGACCAAAGCAGATCAAAAGAGTGAAACTGTCTGAAAGTGCTCAACATGTTGAGCATCTTAACCATAAATTCTAATTATTTTCTATTCCTTATGCCACAAAATCCAACATGTAAGACCTGGCTAAACACATAACATTCCTCTAAAATCTCTCTGTCCTGTGTTTGCATCCTTTTAGATAACTCCCTGACAAAGACAAAAGGACATTCTCTGCTTTGTTTATGTCTTTCCATAATAAAGTTAAACAAAGGAGCAAGGCAAAGCACAGCATGATGCATTTGATTAAAAAGGAGGAAAGTTGCACTGTGTCCAAGCTTTTAAAAACCCTTGCATAGCTCTGGCCATTCCAAGCCACAGAGAAAGTTGCTTGCATCAATGCAAAAAAAGCCACAAACATACACTATGACGTACATTGTGTAGCTCCACAGGTCTATGGTTCTTTAAACTGTCCACATGGAGCTGTCTGCACAAATAATTGACAATTGAAGGCTTGTTGTGCGTACAGTCTAGCTGATGCTTTAAGCTTTATAATGCTTTATAGTAACATGCACTAAACATTGCAATACCCTGCAACCCTGTTTGACAATACTTGTTGGTGCCTCCACTATATCTATTGAAAAGAAGTGGTCAACAATCAACCATAAATGTCGCACTTTTAATCGTGTTTTTATTAATTAAAACTACTGTATCTGGATGTGGCATGGGGGTCATTCTGATAAAAGTTGTATTTTACAAATATTTTAGAAACATATAATACATACTTAATATATAATGTAAAATGCATCAGTAACATGTTATAGTGTAAGTTAAAAACTGTAGTAGAATCCTTTACAAACGCTGTTTAAATACATTATAAAGGTAATGGTTTTAAGTAGGGTTTCTAAATACACAACCCCACATTATGAACACATCTAGAGACACCCCATTGCATTTCTTAACAAATGATAACCACATTGCAGGACAAGTTTCCATCTCTGCTGTTATGCTGTGAGCATGAGCACTGATTCTCCAGTGAAGCCATGTGCTCCACAGGCACTGCAGAACCTACTGCAAAGCATACAAACAGAAGTAGTAACAATCTGCTTCTGTCAGCATCCTATTACTGCAGATGTTTTCAGCTGCCCTGCCATTTTATTCAAAACAAGGAAACTCTTAGGAAATTGTTCTGTAAACCAGAGGCAATTTTTACAATTTGGCCCACTTACATTCTTAACTATCACAACTTGGCCCACCTACATGTTTAACTGTGATAGTTACAAGACAAAACACCTCCTTTTCAAGCGACAGATAACAGTAAGTACAGTCAAATACAAATACAAAATTTGAATTATGTAACACATAACCAAAATTCAATAAAAAATATATCCATAAATGAAGGTGTCCATTGTGACTATACAGCTGTCAAAGGGGGTACAGCCATTTTAATAAAATAGGAGTTAAACTATTCATTTAATTAAATATCTAGAATATGTGAGACTATTTAGTTGAATAACATTACATTCTAAATACATAATAATAATAATAATAATAATAATAATAATAATAAATAATAATAATAATAATAATAATATGCATAAGTTTTTGCCCACAGAACAATCTGCTCTATGCTAAAAGGTTCTGGAAGAAGGATCTGTGGATTTTCTTATTAACCGATTTGCAAAAGTGCCCAAATTAAAGTTTATTATGGTAAATGCATACATTCATTCTGCAGTTTTCGATAGATAATTAACATAATTGGTAGCCTTTTGCTCAGGAATCTCACATTTCATAAACAAAACTATATTACTCTCCAGTTCTAGGAAAAGTATTAGATTTGAAGCTACAAAACACTGGAAAATACTTTTGCCATTTTTTAATGTATTGCAATTAAAGAATAGTAGCTTACAAAACGACAATGGAAGCCATTGTTCACAGTTGTCAGCTATCAGTTTGACAAGCACTGGACTCTTACACACTTGAACATTTTTTTTTTTTATTATTAACTGGCAGAAACAAACAAGAGTGTGGCTTTTGAAAATATGTCACCAAGTAAGAAAGACATCAAGCATGACCCATCTGTGAACAATTTTCAGAGCAGGTTATGCAACCGTTCCATTGGAACACTGAGACAGAAGTGGCAGTTCAGGTTACATGGAAATAAATCTACATTATATTTACATAATGTTTGGTCACCTTCTATTACAGTACAAAGTAAATAAATCAGCTGGGTTTTGCCTCCTGGGTTCAGCAGTTTGCTAACATTAATGGCTTGGGCTTGGCAGGTAAGAGAGGAGAGGGAATGGAAGTAGTCTATCCATTTACAGTTCCTCTGACCAATAAGCAGTTTGGAGCACTGAGGAGACATTTCAAATGGGAATTTCCAATTGTGTAGAAAAACTGTTGTAAAACTGATAACAATTTGTCAAGAACAAAGCCAAAAATACGGTATGCCTGATATCAAGCCAGTTTTCAATGGCAGCAACTATAGTCAGAATGAGACAAGATGTGCCCTAACAAGATACAGTATGAACATATTGTTTTCACTTGTATTTGAAAATATATGCATACATGCTTCTAAATTATGAGTTTGCAGTGAACAGTAAAACAGAAGTCTTTATACAACGAATACAGACATGATTTCTATCTTGCAGTATCATCTTACTTCCCAAAATCATCTCCCTTTGTTCGCTATAAATATACTTTGCTTTCATCATAAACAAAATAACCCCACATATGAAGGGTTTCACAAAGTTTTTAGTTTTTTTTTGCTTGGACGTTCCTAGCATTTTATTAATGGTCTGCCCAGTATCAAATAAACCTGCCAAGCAACAAAGTTTCAACCCCTATAAATTTGTATGTCATCAAGTTCTTTGGTTGCCCAAATATGGTAATGTTACTGTAAAATGCTATTATTAAATACAAAAAATAAAGATAGTGTATCAAATATCCATATCAGATATCAGTTAATTCTGAAAATATTTCAATGGGCATTAGTTCTCTAGCATAGAACGTCTGCAACCAATGCAATAAAAAAAAGTGTGTGTTCACAAACCATATTGCAACTTTAATCCACCTCCAATCGTGTGTCTATAAACAGCCATTTCAAACAAACAAACAAACACATTTTAATCCTAATGTTTTACATGCATTTCTTTGTATTGCTTAAATTTGATATTCAAGTAATTTAAAATTAAATAAATGAGGAGTAAAAAAATGCAATTAAAGACACTCATTTATCAAATATAATTAATCAAGTTTGAAAAAAACAAAATCCAGTCCAATTTATTTTGCCCAATTACAGAAAATTATTTCTGAGACAGTTGCATTTTTGCGGATTACTGTCCCTGCAAGTCCAGTTAAGGGATTTAGTGTTCCCTTCATACAGAGAAATTAGACCAGGATTCTAGTTTTGTTTTATTGTTAACACATGGTTGACTACATTCTACTCCAATGAACTATAAATCTGTCAATTGTAAACATTACAGTACAATCTGCAACAATACAATTTCAGTATCTACTATGACAGCAGATAATTGGTAGCTAGGAAAACATGAAAATAGACTATGTAATACTGTTTGTGAAACTACAGTACAATTAATCTGTTTGTTTTTGTATTTCCAATGTGAGGCAGAATTAATTATGTATATTTAGGTGAATACCCATTCTCCATGTTATGCATACTTCATGCCCTGGCTGTCCAGGCAATTCCCCTAGAAAAGTACTGTTTTAATGGTATTACCACAAGTCAACATTTCATATTGCAACTGTATACATATTTGAGTTATTACATTTCTGTATGTGCCAGGTCAATGCATTTCATTTGGGTGAAAGGCATGTAAAACACTTGAGTATGATGGATGGGTTTACATTTTTTGCACGTATTGAAGTAATTCTGGAAAATGGACACAGTGGTGGAAAAAAACCTCTCCATCAGTCCAGTGATGGGAAGGCACTGTGCTTCACATGTATTTCAGTAACTTCAGACTTAATCTAGTAAAATGCAAGATCAAAGAAAACCAGGCACATAGAAGCCAAGAATTATCAAAGTAAAATATTTTAATTGCCCTAAACTATTTTATTTTAACCAAAAATAAATAATAATACACGTAATAGTGAAAAAAATGTCTCAAATATGTCTATCATTTGGTCATTTAAGGCTTTTTATTTTTTTGGCGGGGGCTTCAAATGGCCGTCTTATCAGATCTAATTTACTTGAAGTACAATATGAAAACCTTTTATCTATCCTCCTGTAGTGACTTTCATTTGTAAGGAACTGATTTTCCCAAAGCAATCAATAGGAGATCAAAAAAAAAAAATCTAAATATCTTGTTTAAATGTGCAAATCAAATTATAAAATGGTGGTGGATCCATCATGTCTAGCTTTTCACAAGTTATAGGAACTGGTGGGTGAAGCATCGATAATTGTCCCTTCTTCATTGACTGAAGATTGATAATTGTTCATATACCTTTGCATTGTTTTTCAATGTGAACACAATTAGTTAAATATATTCTGCATTACCCTTTGTTCAGGCAGTAATATACATGCACATACAATCAATTTTAACGCTTTAGAACAAACATCATTTTAAAAACGAAATTGTGATGTTTAATTTCTACATGTAAATCAACACTGGCAGACAAAGAGTATGGTCTTTGTAAAAGCAGACCTTTAAAAGATAATGTGTCACCTCAATCACACCCACAAGCCTTAATTTAAAACCTTTTAGAGTGCAATGTATTTATTAGATGACACTGTAGATAAATATTAACATGTTTAACCTAAAGAAATATGGGGTTAAATTAGATGTGTCAAGCTCTGGTTTTTAAATAAGAAGATTATCCAGGGTACTCTGTCTTGAGCTGTCACAAAATAAAATGTGTCACAGTAAATTTTAACAATACGGTTTTCTTTGTCAGTAGAAATAAAGACCAGCATCAATTGTTAAATGTAATGTTCATGGCTTTTAAACACCTTTTCTCAAATAAAACGTAGCTTTTTAACAGCGGCAATAAGGCCGTCAATGTTATAAATACTGTAGCAAAGAGAAAAGATGAAATGTCCTACCTCACAGTCGTCAAGTCCCATAACTTGATATCGTCTGTTACGGCAGTAGTATTTTATAGAAATGTGCTTTGTTAACACATCAAACCCTGTTAAAAAGTGTGATCACTCCAGCTGGGAATGGCCACTGGAGAGGTACTTACAGAACAACCTGGTTTTGACATGTTATCTTAACTGCAGTACTGTATTAATCTTCTTATTTAGCTTTAGTTCTATCCACCTCCATACAGCCCTCAGAATGATGTTTAACCTCCAAGTACACCTACACCTGCATCAGTACACCTGAGTCTTACCAGTGCGCTGTCCCCCTGCAACACTCAACTGCTAGTGGATGGAAGAAAAAACATCAGTAAGAAATACTGCATCCACTAGGGGCAATATTGTTGCATTTTTTTTAAATTAATTTCACATACCAGTTATGTGCAAAATAAAAACTGCAATTAAATTTTACCTGTCAATTCAAGGATGTCAATTCTTAACTGTTACAGAATGCTTAGAATGTGACACAGACTACGCAAGCTACAGTATGTATAAAGAGGAACAAAAAAAAAGCCACATTTTAGTCTATTTCTGACGAAAGCAAGTGCTAATGTGTTAATCTTCGATGTCTTCGAAAGTGGATCACGCATCACTTTTGCTGAACTATCTTATTTTTTTACTGTGATGTATTAAAAAGTGGATCATCTGTTTTTGGTATTATCGTGAGACGGAAAAGATCCTTGGAGGAATCAGAAGATTAAAAACAGGTTTGAGGTAACCCTGAAGTACTAAAAGTTTCCATCTACACCGTACGAGGGTACAGACAAACCACAGAGTGGAAACATAGCTTTCATTCTTTTCCATTGTATTTCAAGCACTTACTGATACAGCAGACAGTTTTGCTGCTAATACAAACAAAGCCTTTTTCCTTGTATGGATACTTTCAGGCAGAATGTATTGCTTTCACCTATTTGTAATCATCTGATGTTAGGGAAAGTTCCATTTTGCTTATTCCAGTATACTGCACAACTCAGGTAATAGAGGACTGGTGTCCCTCCTGGTTTTTGTTCTAATGATAGCCTAAATTAGTAAGTTGGATCAATTAAGTTTCTAATAAGGTCCAATAAAGTACTTAGGGTGAAGTTGGAATAAAAACCTGCAGGGACACCGGCCCTCCAGGACCAAGTTGTGCACCACTGCTCTATACACTTAATCAAATTCCTATGGTCTTTATCTTTTGAACACATGTTACGTTAGTTGCCTTTGATCACACCCTGATCATCTTTATATCAAACTCTCAGACATATACAGCATGCACATTAGAGAACTAAAGAATTTTAACAACATAGTAACTTGTATTGGATAATAACTGTTGAGTGAGGGCTAACTGTCAACTGTTTGTAATGAGTTTATTTTGTGCTAGTTGGCTGGGTTTTTCTTTGTTTTTTCAGCAGCATGTTAAATGAAATACATGGTAAAGTTGTTTTTTAGTGCTTGAACTTATTTCGTATATTAGAAGCATTCTAAAGGATTGCCTTAACTGATGAGCATGGTGCATGTCCACTACTGGGGTTTCAACTTTTTACCATCCATTGTATATATGTTTTGTATTACTTACTGGTTTACACGGTCATGATGCTCAAACTTATCCGATGAAGTATGTCTGCACCACTGTCTGTTTGGATTTGCACAGAAATAAATCTTTTTCTCCTTGGTTTTCAGCCATTGTTGCATGAAATCATGTTACAAAATGTATGAAATTGTTGTTACAAAATGCTATGCCAAAAAAGAGTGAATTAGCACTTTTCATTTTTTTTAAAGAATTTACGAAAGATGTGGCTAAAGCACAACATGAAATTGTACAATAAGATGAATGACGACGTAGAGGTGGTATCTGTACAGACCATACCACTGGATCTCAAAAACAAATCTGGTTAACCACTGTAGATTTGTTTTGTTCCAGTAAAAAGGAGAACCTGTTCTTGAAGGGATAAAAGAATCATACTCATGAAGTACCACTGCTTGCAATAAAGAACCTCATGGACACCAAAATATACAGTTTTCATGAAATGCCTTGCATGTTGCAGTATGAAGCAAAACCAAGTGATGAAAAGAACTAAATCAGAAGCATACATCATTCAATAATTATAACTTAAATAAAATGAAACAATACCATCGAGGACATAATTAGAAGCAAATGCAAGGAATGCATTAAATAAGAGCAAATATATTAGGAAGCTTTTATTAGACAAATCGCTTTTGCACTTGTTTCAAAATAGGGTGCCCGGTGTTCTAATTGCATACTTTTGATGTGCAATTCATAACAAGCTCTCTGGATATGTTGTATGTTTGCCTCTTAGTTTTTTCACAGTATATGCAGTCTGCATAATCTGATGAATGATATCAATATATATTTGGTCACCTCTTTCAAACATTTTGACAGCAGTAGCAACATTAAAAATACTGACTATTGTGTAGCTACCATGGCATAACCTTTGGTCATCAGGCCTTTTTTTGAGATTACTTTTTTTTGTCATTATAAAACAATTAGAAATGTCCTACTAAGATCATTTGAAGCATGAGCGTACATGATTTCAATGTGAAATCTTTAAGAATCTTAGTCTGGCATATCATTTAGGATGTTATGTCAATTATTGAACAGATGCCAAGTCTGATAGGTTGTGAGCCAAGTTTGAACTACAGCCATAGGCCAATAGCAGGCAGCTTAACCTTTTATATTTATTCATAGCTGATTAACAATGTACTTGCTCCAACAAAACTACTACCACGTCTTTCTTCAGGGAATCCTCCTGAATCAATCACTTTTAAATAATTCCAGGTTAACTTCTCAGTGCTGTAAAATGCTCTAAGAAATTCCAGCTGTGGCTTATACCAGAAAGTTTTACAGTAAGATAATCAAATCCGCCACTAGACACACGTTTGGACAAATGCCTACAACACAGTTTCTCCTAACCACCTATATGTTCAAATTAAGCAGTTCCTCGTGAAGTGAAGGTCAAAACTACTCTATTAAGTTGAAAACAAATTTCACAAAATGCTTAAATCATATCATACATATTTCCACTTGAAACTTGTTTGTTTGATTGTTTGTTTTGTCTCTCTAGAGGCAAAGTATGACACTAGTATACAACACAGTAGTTAAGTGACCTCTGTTATAAAGCTAACGTACCTTGGTTCCCAAGCCCATTTGGGGTGGCGCACAATTGGTTGAGTGCTGCCCAGGTAGGGAGGGCTTAGGTCGGCAGGGGAATCCACAGCTCACCACATGTCAGCGACCCCTGTGACCGATAGGGTACCTGTGATTCTGCAGTGGAGCCTCCAGATCTGTGTTGTCCTCCGGCACTATAGGTCTGGTGGCCTAGCTGTGGATCCGCAATGCGAAAAATGAAGGATTGGCAGGAGCACGTTTCAGAGGACGCGTGCTCCAGCCTCCGTTTCCCAAGTCAGCGGGGGGGTTGCGAGCGGTGAGCAGAGGATACAGATAATAATTGGGCACAATTGCAGCTCATGTATCCTTTTTAAACAGCACTGGGAGACCAGAGCTGAAACCAGAACCGCCTGAATAAATACAGAGTATCAATAACCCCCTGCTCAGGAAACCTGACGTGTGGTAACATTGATGAATTACTAATTGAACCCGGAGGACTAACATATACTCTATCCAATGGAAAAAGGTTGCTAATGAAGTTTTAGTTAAAAGTAACTTCCTTAAAACAAAAGTGCACTTGGCTTTTTCTTAAAGGTCAGTGAGAATCCCAAGAGAGCGACAATGTTGAAATGCCTGTCTCGTTAAGCACCACTGAAGACCTGTCTGCAGCCCAGTACTGTTTTTTTTTTTCTTAGCTACATCAGTTCATTCAGCTGAGGATGTTGCACAATAACCAAGAAAGCAGGGGTGTCAATGTGCCATGAAGGACTCTGAAAGGCAGCTAGGCATAGCAGTTAAACATTTTACCACACCACTCTGCAGTTCTCATAATTTACCTGCCCATTAAAATGTATAGTGTGCAATCTTTATCCCCGTAGTGCCAGAGTTCATTTACAAAACATGGGAATGAGAGGTGAAAAGCACAATGCCCAAAAGGAACACAAAACAAAAAAATGATTTAGGCCAGGGTTTCTCAAACTCGGTCCTGGGGACCCAGTGTCTGCTGGTTTTCATTCTAACCGAGCTCTCAATTACTTAACTAGACCTTTAATTGACCTGATAATTTGCTTAATTAGACCTTTTTAATTGTTTCCAGCTCTTAAACAGTTGCAGAGTTCAAGTTACTTATAAAATGTTACAGCTAACTTGAAATATGCAACTGTTTAAGAGCTGAAAACAAGTAAAAAGGTCTATTTAAGCAAATTATCAGTTCAATTAAGGTCTAGTTATTGACAGCTCGGTTGGAATGAAAACCAGCAGACACAGAGGTTCCCCAGGACTGCTTTAGGGGACCTGAAAGGCAGTTTATCCATTTATATCCTAAATCAGCTCAGGTGCAAATTATTTGTTTGAAAGGTCACAAAATTAGTGAAATGGTTTCATCATGTGTGTACTTAAAGTGGTTTACCTTGTAGATAATTTCCCTCAGGTATATAAAGACTTTCAAGCTGCAACTCACATAGTGATCCAACTAAGCAACCATGAAGACAAAGGAGCTTTCAAAACAAGTCAGGGATAAAGTGGTAGAGATGCACATAGCAGGAGAAGGGTACAAGAAAATTTCAAAAGGTGCTGATTATCCCTCTCAGCACAGTGAAGTACATCATTAAGAAGTGGAAGATGCATCATACCACCCAGACACTACCCAGATCAGGATGCTCTCCCAAACTGAGCAGTCAGGCAATGAGGAAACTAGTTCAGGGTGTCACTCTGAAGCCAACAATGACCTGTGTCTGAGACAGGAGTCAGTGTTCACACATCAACAATAAGCCGGTCCCTACACAAAGGTGGCCTGTATGGATGGGTGGCAAGAAAGAAATCATTACTCAAAAAGCCTCACCTTAAAGCACATATGGGGTAAATGATACTGCAGATGTTTCGAAAAAGGTTTTGTGGTCAGATGAGACAAAAATTGAACTTCAGTCTAAATTCCAAGTGCTACGTCTGGTGCAAGCCAAACACTACACATCACCCAGTCAACACCATCCCAACTGTCAAGCATGGTGGTGGCATTCATCATGTTATGGGGATGTTTCTCTTCAGAGACTGGGAAGCTTGTCAGGATAGAGGGGAGAATGGAATGTGCAAAGTACAGACGAATCCTTGAGGAAAACCTGTTTGAGTCAGCTAAGACTCTGAAACTGGGGAGGAAATTTACATTTCAGCAGGACAATGACCCAAAGCACAAAGCCAAAGCCACACTGGAGTGGTTGAACAAGAAGAAAATTAATGTTCTTGAGTGAACAGTCCTGACTTGAATCCAGTCGAAAATTTATGAAAATTTGGGCTGCATCTTAAATTCCAAGGAATACTGTTATAAGTGCTGCACATTGAGTAGCATTGTGTACTGAAGCCTCTGAAATGCTAACAACCTACTTCCTCAAAATCAGCCTTTTCTTTAGAAAATCACTGTTTGCTGGAATAGTTAATGTGAATGGCAAACAAAATCGTAATAAAATCCGTAATAGAGAATCATACAGAGAACACATAATAGTATACTAAAAAAAAAAAAAGAATTATTAGGAAAATGCAGATTTCTTAAAATGTATCCCTTTAAGGTTATTGGATGTGGTATAACCATACACAACTATTACAACGCTGTATACCGATTTAAAAATGCTTTTTTGATGGGGAGGGCGGGGGGGTCAAGTGTAGATTTGACCGTCTTTGATCCACAATTGAATGGCTGATCTGGGCATATCATGGCATCTTTTAATTCGGACAACAGCCAATCTCTGATACAAACTTTTTTTTTTTCTCTCCGAAACCCTGTTGTGTAATACTTTGTACGTAGAGTCCTATAAGATTTTTTTTTTTTTTTTTTTCAACAATCCACAAATAAAAGCCTACCTTGTTTTGGATGATCTGGTGAACAGCTCTGGAATGAGCATCTGGGATCGCTGCTACACGGAGGCTACAATCAGAGACTTTCACCGTATGATCGCTCCCAGAAGCCAATACAATATCTATAAAAATGGGATTGAGGTCAAACATGGCAAAAAGAATGTCCCACAAGTCAGCCATAACATTTTTATATACAGGATTATTTACTTTGCTATACAGTAATGTGCAAACACAGGAAAGCTGTTAAATACTTAATTGCATACATATAACACATTTTACTGCCTAACTAGTGAAAATCAGTCATATCTCCTGAAAATCTAGGATCTATCAAAAATGAAGGAAGCTAGATGTGAAAAAATGACATTTATCTTACATTCTCAACTCTAAAATATTTTTTCAGAGGTGAAAGGGATTAGATATTATGCCACACACATACTTGTAAGTAAATTGTATATAAAGAGACCACCAGTATAATTCCACTTTGGATTGCCACCAAAACTCCAATCTTGTAAACATGATTGGTGACAAACTACAGTCATGTACTGAAATTGTTATAACAATAACCAGCAGTTATGGCCTATGACGGATGTAAAGGTTATATCATGCTGTATTACATTCCTTTTTTTTAACCATTGTATTAAAAGTTCTGCTTCATTTCCAGTAAAGTAAAAATGCATATATTATAGTTTTTCACTGTTACAAACTAGCCAGAAACAACTTATTTGAAGGTAGAAGCAGTTATACAGTGTGTTCCACAAGTATGTGACCACTGCTATTTTTATCAAATTCAGGCAATTTCCTGTGATTGCCATTAACTACAAATGTGTAGTGATGGAAAGTAGAAGCCACAAAGTTCTCTCAACACTTCTCATGCAATGGAACTCAGGATAGTCCCACTTACAGTCTTTGGTCAGAAGAGGAATGTAGTTTAAGCATATGTGTATCTCAAAATACGCTAAAAGAGCATTGTTGGCATCAAGGGGATTCTTTATACAGCAGACTTTTATTTCTGAATTAATCCTTAGTGTTTAGACATTTTTAGACATTGGCAATATTCACATCCAAGCAAAAATTATATTTTCTTCTGAGTTAATAAAACAACATCCTAAAAATTGATTTCTGCAAAGGTAATTGCCATACAGCAGCTCATTGAGGACATCAAAAGAAAGAAAAAAAAATACGTTATGTCGAGATAATTTATCTCAGGATCTCCATATTACCATTCTGTTATCTCAAGATGACAAGATCGTTCATTCCAGGATCTCAGATAACTGCATTTGTCTTATGATCTCGATAAAACGACTTGTACTGTCAAAATCCTGAGACAAATTATCTAAAAAAAAAAAAAAAAAAAACGGAAGTAATGACTTCCGTCTTCTTGAGATCCTGGGATAAATAATCACGTGATCACAAGATAACACATCTCAAAACCAAAAGATTTGGTGGCCACCAAGTGACCACTGACACTCACTCACAGTCTACCGTGGTTGGCCAATAGAACTAAGATTCGCAGTAGAGAGGTTTAGAATGCAGGTACAAACAATGATAACACCAATTAAATGTGCTGAATCAAAGCAATATATCAATTACTGTAGGGTTACCAGTGTCATTTAAAGGTATATTAATTACTGTAGGGTTACCAGTGTCATTTAAAGGTATATTAAGGGCTTATTGGGGTCTCTGGGGTGTTTGCTTTGTATACAGTATGACAAAACCAAAAAATGGCTGCAGTGACATAGGGGTTTACAGAATACAAATTGCAATAAGCAAAAGAAAAGAAAACATACTTTTTTTTTTTGCTTTCCTCGATTAATTCTGCATGACTAAACTACTGAGGACAGAATTCACCCTCTGCCTTGTCTCATCTGGTATCTGACCAGAAAGGGTTGCTATTGGACAGAAAGGCAAACCAACCCAACTGATTCCCCTGCCCAGCCCATGGGAGTTCAAAGGCCAATACAGCCCTCCCTGTGGGTTTTGAACCACCAAGCTTCCGACTGCATGATTCCCAAAAATAATTCCAACATTTGTATGGGTAAATCTTAATGTAACTTTGTCACAAAGATGGCTGCTGTGGGTGACATCAGAACAGCAACCAGGAACCAGGAAATAAACAACAGAGGTGGAGTTTGGTGAAGCTGAGCGAATGGTCTCACTCAGCATTTAATAATGAACAGATTGACAGAAAATAAAAGGTTGTAAGACAAACAAAACACAGGACACAGCACTCGTAGCCAAAACAAAAAGACAAACAAAATGGACTATACAGACAAAACACGGTGAGCTTCTATTTTAACTAGTATTATTATTATTATTACAATTACCTCCGTCTCCAATCCCGATCTCCACTCACTGAACACACAACCCCGAGTGTGTGAAAACATGTAGCTTTTATGCAGCTGTACCGAGACTCGACTGCGAATCAATCATTCAATTGGAGTCGTGGTACAACTGCATGTGAATTAATAAAGTGCAATTCCCTGTGCTCATACATTATTACTTTTTACTTACACGTGAAGTGCTGTGCAATCCTTGTGCCTAAATACAAATATACATTTTAAACACACAGATCTGTTTATATCCCGTGTACCAGTGACTATACACCAACATTAACACACAACATACAACACAAAATATACACAGGGGCAGGCACTTGTTGCAGAAGGAATCATTTTTGACACAAAGTTAAAATATTTAATAATGATAAATAATAATAAAAAAAGAACTGAACACTCTCATATACAACATTTTTACAAAGCATTATATGAATTGTGACTGCTTTAACCATACCCTCATTGAAACCTTCTTTCCCATCGTACCAATGATTTTTTACAGGCTAGATATTACGCTTAAAACTCAACTTTCAGCTGGGAGTATTGGTAATGCACCGACAACCTGGCTCCCATTGAAAAATATATTTACTGCTCCTTTTTCTTTTTTATTAATATTATTACTGTTATTATTATTTTCAAACACAAATCCCCAAATGTATATATTAACTTTTATTGTTTTTAAATTGAGGTGGGGGAAATAATAAAAATCAACCAGCATATCCTAAAGCTAATATCAATTTCTCTATTAAATAGTCTTTTAAATACCAGGGTGATCTTGGAAAGGTAATAGTACATTGACTTCCAACTGACAGATTACTGAAATCCTTTCAAGTGAATTTAAAGACTGCAAGAGCTCGTCAGTTAACCAGAGCGGGACCTCCACATTGGAATTACCATCCAAGCCTTGATACGTTACCCTTATTGTATTATTTTATTTAACCTTTACTGTTTATTCAAACAGGAGATCCTATTGACATTAACATCTCATTAATAATAGAAATGTATTTTGGAGAAGTACAAAAAAAAATACCTTAGCATATTACTCACCTTTTAAGATGACAGGTTTGTATTAAGCAGATTGGGGTGCTTTATTAACACATCAGACAAATATGTTGTACAAGTATTTGTTACTGTATATGATCTATTCTAATATAATTCTTTCTTTGCAATGACTCATGGGGGGGGGGGGGTGTTTATATAATTAAGTGCCTAAAATAAGCCCTGCGTAACAGGTTATTGTATAATTATCTATTAAAAACCAACAAAACATTGATTTAAACACTGTCTCCAGAGGTAATACACATCAATAAGGTCTACACATATTTGACATACTAATATTTCTTTATCAGCTGTGAGAATGTTTTTATTCTAGGCCAGATTTAGAAAAGCATCAGTTCTACATAATTCAATAATTTTCCATGGCACCTTGTACAAGAGAGATTAGCAATTGCCGTGCAAAAGGGTTTCATAGTTGAGAAAATAAAGGTCAAAGCAATTAACTCTAAGTATTTTTAAATTGCTAACAGCAAGCAAAATAATAATAATAAAAAAAAAACTTGGAGGAAATTATTCACTAGTATTGGTTTAACTAAGTGGCACGGGTACATTAACTGGCATTCACACAGTACAGACATATATCAATACATAACAGACATATCAATACAATACAATACAAGGCCCTCTTTGTTGTCCATTTTTAGAGGTTGTGCATTAAGGATATATTTCTACTGTGCAATGTACACCACTTCTAAAAAAAAGTGCAAAGGTCAATCACACCTTCTTTAATGTGCTCCAGGGGACTGCTAGAATTTTATTTTCCCAGGCAGCACTGTCTGAGAAATAAATCATACAGTTTGCCGGATGGTGTGCTGAGTCTTTTGAATTCTCTGCGTTTGTCTTTTTTAGTTGGGTTCAGTGTTTTAGTCCTATTGA